>NC_084786.1:1895616-1908116 GCF_028858725.1 Colius striatus
CGCCGCTATGTTTTTAATCATCACACACGCGCAAATTAAAACTCCTGGCCCTGGAAATGACTTCCGCCGATGTGTGTGTCCATTGAGCGTTGATTGCTCTTAGCGTAGCAACAAACTGTAATACATGAATTAAAACTGAATGAAGAGGATTCATCCCAATTCGATTCTTAACTCAAAGGTAGTTAGCTAGTGGGGTTTTTTGTTTTGGTTTTTTTTTTTTTTTTTTTTTTTTTTTTTACTCATAAACAAATGAACTTCATCAGCTAATTGTCTAGTGACAATGAATTAACTAAGTAACGAATTCATAGATAACCATTTAGCTTACCTCGTCGAGGATGCCGCCTGGCCGCAGAATCTTCCGAGCAAACAAAAACACGCGCATGCCGCTTGCACCCCGTTCCTCTTTTCTTATTGTTCCTTTGCAAACAGACGCCTGCTGCGGGCCCTGGGTCCGTTGCCCCTCTCCGCCGTCACCCCGACAACGGGTTCATTGTGACGCAGGCCGTCCCCCGCCGAAACCTTGCAAACCCAGGCCCGCTGCGAGCCTG
Organism: Colius striatus; assembly: GCF_028858725.1. NCBI lineage: Eukaryota > Metazoa > Chordata > Aves > Coliiformes > Coliidae > Colius > Colius striatus. Next base: position 1,896,165 of record NC_084786.1, read on the forward strand.
GGGACCGTTGCCCCTCTCCGCCGTCACCCCGACAACGGGTTCATTGTGACACAGGTCGCCCCCGCCCAGACCTTGCAAACGGACGCCTGCTGCGGGCCCTGGGTCCGTTGCCCCTCTCCGCCGTCACACCGACAACGGGTTCATTGTGACGCAGGCCGCCCCTGACCAAACCTTGCAAACCCAGGCCTGCTGCGGGCCTGGGGACCGTTGCCCCTCTCCGCTGTCACCCCGACAACGGGTTCATTGTGACGCAGGCCGCCCCTGACCAAACCTTGAAAACCCAGGCCCGGTGCGGGCCCGGGGTTTTGTTCCCCTCTCCGCCGTCACCCCGACAACGGCTTCCTTGTGACGCAGGCCGTCCCCCGCCCAAACCTTGCAAACCCAGGCCTGCTGCGGGCCCTGGGTCCGTTGCCCCTCTCCGCCGTCACCCCGACAACAGGTTCATTGTGACGCAGGCCGCCCCCGACAAAACCTTGCAAACCCAGGCCTGCTGCGGGCCTGGGGTTTGTTGCCCCCCTCCTCCGTCACCCCGACACCGGCTTCCTTGGGCAGTACCTGATCGCAGTACCTGATTGGGTGCAGGACCCTCCCGACTTAGCCGAACGGCCCTGAGGACGAGGAGCTACTTCGCTGCTCCTTTCCAGGGAATGGGGTCGACTGGGAGCCGACACGAGCGCATCACACGGACACACGCAGGCATGGGGCGCATCGACGCAGCCGGTGACGCGGGCTGCAAGACAACAAGGCGGCGTTATCAACACAGTTGCAAACCTTTTCTTGTCCCTTCCTGGCTTTCGGACTCCTCACCCACTGCCGCCCTCCGCTGCAGGCCCACGGTCCGTTGTCCCTCTCCTCCGTCACCCCGACAACGGGTTCATTGTGACACAGGTCGCCCCCGCCCAGACCTTGCAAACGGACGCCTGCTGCGGGCCCTGGGTCCGTTGCCCCTCTCCGCCGTCACCCCGACAACGGGTTCATTGTGACGCAGGCCGCCCCTGACCAAACCTTGAAAACCCAGGCCCGGTGCGGGCCCGGGGTTTTGTTCCCCTCTCCGCCGTCACCCCGACAACGGCTTCCTTGTGACGCAGGCCGTCCCCCGCCCAAACCTTGCAAACCCAGGCCTGCTGCGGGCCCTGGGTCCGTTGCCCCTCTCCGCCGTCACCCCGACAACAGGTTCATTGTGACGCAGGCCGCCCCTGACCAAACCTTGAAAACCCAGGCCTGCTGCGGGCCCGGGGTCCGTTGCCCCTCTCCGCCGTCACCCCGACAACGGGTTCATTGTGACGCAGGCCGTCCCCCGCCGAAACCTTGGAAACCCAGGCCTGCTGCGGGCCCTGGGTCCGTTGCCCCTCTCTGTCGTCACCCCGACAACGACTTCCCTGTGACGCAGGCCGCCCCCTGACCAAACCTTGCAAACCCAGGCCTGCTGCGGGCCCGGGGTTTTGTTCCCCTCTCCGCCGTCACCCCGACAACGACTTCCCTGTGACGCAGGCCGCCCCTGACCAAACCTCGAAAACCCAGGCCTGCTGCGGGCCCTGGGTCCGTTGCCCCTCTCCGCCGTCACCCCGACAACGGGTTCATTGTGACGCAGGCCGCCCCCCGCCCAAACCTTGCAAACCCAGGCCTGCTATGGGCCCGGGGTCTTTTGCCCGTCTCCACCGTCACCCCGACAACGGGTTCATTGTGACGCAGGCCCGCCCCCGACAAAACCTTGCAAACCCAGGCCTGCTGCGGGCCTGGGGTTTGTTGCCCCCCTCCTCCGTCACCCCGACATCGGCTTCCTTGGGCAGTACCTGATCGCAGTACCTGATTGGGTGCAGGACCCTCCCGACTTAGCCGAACGGCCCTGAGGACGAGGAGCTACTTCGCTGCTCCTTTCCAGGGAATGGGGTCGACTGGGAGCTGACACGAGCGCATCACACGGACACACGCATGCATGGGGCGCATCGACGCGGCTGATGACACGGGCTGCAAGACAACAAGGTGGCGTTATCAACACAGTTGCAAACCTTTTCTTGTCCCTTCCTGGCTTTCGGACTCCTCACCCACTGCCGCCCTCCGCTGCAGGCCCACGGTCCGTTGCCCCTCTCCTCCGTCACCCCAACAACGGGTTCATTGTGACGCAGGCCGCCCCCACCCAAACCTTTCAAACCCAGGCCCGCTGCGGTCCTGGGGTTTGTTGCCCCTCTCCGCCGTCACCCCGACAACGGGTTCATTGTGACGCAGGCCGTCCCCCGCCGAAACCTTGCAAACCCAGGCCCGCTGCGAGCCTGGGGACCGTTGCCCCTCTCCGCTGTCACCCCGACAACGGGTTCATTGTGACACAGGTCGCCCCCGCCCAGACCTTGCAAACGGACGCCTGCTGCGGGCCCTGGGTCCGTTGCCCCTCTCCGCCGTCACCCCGACAACGGTTTCATTGTGACGCAGGCCGTCCCCCGCCCAAACCTTGCAAACCCAGGCCTGCTATGGGCCCGGGGTCTTTTGCCCGTCTCCACCGTCACCCCGACAACGGGTTCATTGTGACGCAGGCCCCCCCCCGACAAAACCTTGCAAACCCAGGCCTGCTGCGGGCCCTGGGTCCGTTGCCCCTCTCCGCCCTCACCCCGACAACGGGTTCATTGTGACGCAGGCCGCCCCTGACCAAACCTTGAAAACCCAGGCCTGCTGCGAGCCCTGGGTCCGTTGCCCCTCTCCGCCGTCACCCCGACAACGGGTTCATTGTGACGCAGGCCGTCCCCCGCCGAAACCTTGGAAACCCAGGCCTGCTGCGGGCCCTGGGTCCGTTGCCCCTCTCTGTCGTCACCCCGACAACGACTTCCCTGTGACGCAGGCCGCCCCCTGACCAAACCTTGCAAACCCAGGCCTGCTGCGGGCCCGGGGTTTTGTTCCCCTCTCCGCCGTCACCCCGACAACGACTTCCCTGTGACGCAGGCCGTCCCCCGCCAAAACCTTGAAAACTCAGGCCTGCTATGGGCCCGGGGTCTCTTGCCCCTCTCCACCGTCACCCCGACAACGGGTTCATTGCGACGCAGGCCGCCCCTGACCAAACCTCGAAAACCCAGGCCTGCTGCGGGCCCTGGGTCCGTTGCCCCTCTCCGCCGTCACCCCGACAACGGGTTCATTGTGACGCAGGCCGCCCCCCGCCCAAACCTTGCAAACCCAGGCCTGCTATGGGCCCGGGGTCTTTTGCCCGTCTCCACCGTCACCCCGACAACGGGTTCATTGTGACGCAGGCCCGCCCCCGACAAAACCTTGCAAACCCAGGCCTGCTGCGGGCCTGGGGTTTGTTGCCCCCCTCCTCCGTCACCCCGACATCGGCTTCCTTGGGCAGTACCTGATCGCAGTACCTGATTGGGTGCAGGACCCTCCCGACTTAGCCGAACGGCCCTGAGGACGAGGAGCTACTTCGCTGCTCCTTTCCAGGGAATGGGGTCGACTGGGAGCTGACACGAGCGCATCACACGGACACACGCATGCATGGGGCGCATCGACGCGGCTGATGACACGGGCTGCAAGACAACAAGGTGGCGTTATCAACACAGTTGCAAACCTTTTCTTGTCCCTTCCTGGCTTTCGGACTCCTCACCCACTGCCGCCCTCCGCTGCAGGCCCACGGTCCGTTGCCCCTCTCCTCCGTCACCCCAACAACGGGTTCATTGTGACGCAGGCCGCCCCCACCCAAACCTTTCAAACCCAGGCCCGCTGCGGTCCTGGGGTTTGTTGCCCCTCTCCGCCGTCACCCCGACAACGGGTTCATTGTGACGCAGGCCGTCCCCCGCCGAAACCTTGCAAACCCAGGCCCGCTGCGAGCCTGGGGACCGTTGCCCCTCTCCGCTGTCACCCCGACAACGGGTTCATTGTGACACAGGTCGCCCCCGCCCAGACCTTGCAAACGGACGCCTGCTGCGGGCCCTGGGTCCGTTGCCCCTCTCCGCCGTCACCCCGACAACGGTTTCATTGTGACGCAGGCCGTCCCCCGCCCAAACCTTGCAAACCCAGGCCTGCTATGGGCCCGGGGTCTTTTGCCCGTCTCCACCGTCACCCCGACAACGGGTTCATTGTGACGCAGGCCCCCCCCCGACAAAACCTTGCAAACCCAGGCCTGCTGCGGGCCCTGGGTCCGTTGCCCCTCTCCGCCCTCACCCCGACAACGGGTTCATTGTGACGCAGGCCGCCCCTGACCAAAGCTTGAAAACCCAGGCCTGCTGCGAGCCCTGGGTCCGTTGCCCCTCTCCGCCGTCACCCCGACAACGGGTTCATTGTGACGCAGGCCGCCCCCCGCCGAAACCTTGGAAACCCAGGCCTGCTGCGGGCCCTGGGTCCGTTGCCCCTCTCTGTCGTCACCCCGACAACGACTTCCCTGTGACGCAGGCCGCCCCCTGACCAAACCTTGCAAACCCAGGCCTGCTGCGGGCCCGGGGTTTTGTTCCCCTCTCCGCCGTCACCCCGACAACGACTTCCCTGTGACGCAGGCCGTCCCCCGCCAAAACCTTGAAAACTCAGGCCTGCTATGGGCCCGGGGTCTCTTGCCCCTCTCCACCGTCACCCCGACAACGGGTTCATTGCGACGCAGGCCGCCCCTGACCAAACCTCGAAAACCCAGGCCTGCTGCGGGCCCTGGGTCCGTTGCCCCTCTCCGCCGTCACCCCGACAACGGGTTCATTGTGACGCAGGCCGCCCCCCGCCCAAACCTTGCAAACCCAGGCCTGCTATGGGCCCGGGGTCTTTTGCCCGTCTCCACCGTCACCCCGACAACGGGTTCATTGTGACGCAGGCCCGCCCCCGACAAAACCTTGCAAACCCAGGCCTGCTGCGGGCCTGGGGTTTGTTGCCCCCCTCCTCCGTCACCCCGACATCGGCTTCCTTGGGCAGTACCTGATCGCAGTACCTGATTGGGTGCAGGACCCTCCCGACTTAGTCGAACGGCCCTGAGGACGAGGAGCTACTTCGCTGCTCCTTTCCAGGGAATGGGGTCGACTGGGAGCTGACACGAGCGCATCACACGGACACACGCATGCATGGGGCGCATCGACGCGGCTGATGACACGGGCTGCAAGACAACAAGGTGGCGTTATCAACACAGTTGCAAACCTTTTCTTGTCCCTTCCTGGCTTTCGGACTCCTCACCCACTGCCGCCCTCCGCTGCAGGCCCACGGTCCGTTGCCCCTCTCCTCCGTCACGCCAACAACGGGTTCATTGTGACGCAGGCCGCCCCCACCCAAACCTTTCAAACCCAGGCCCGCTGCGGTCCTGGGGTTTGTTGCCCCTCTCCGCCGTCACCCCGACAACGGGTTCATTGTGACGCAGGCCGTCCCCCGCCGAAACCTTGCAAACCCAGGCCCGCTGCGAGCCTGGGGACCGTTGCCCCTCTCCGCTGTCACCCCGACAACGGGTTCATTGTGACACAGGTCGCCCCCGCCCAGACCTTGCAAACGGACGCCTGCTGCGGGCCCTGGGTCCGTTGCCCCTCTCCGCCGTCACCCCGACAACGGTTTCATTGTGACGCAGGCCGTCCCCCGCCCAAACCTTGCAAACCCAGGCCTGCTATGGGCCCGGGGTCTTTTGCCCGTCTCCACCGTCACCCCGACAACGGGTTCATTGTGACGCAGGCCGCCCCTGACCAAACCTTGAAAACCCAGGCCTGCTGCGGGCCTGGGGACCGTTGCCCCTCTCCGCTGTCACCCCGACAACGGGTTCATTGTGACGCAGGCCGCCCCTGACCAAACCTTGAAAACCCAGGCCCGGTGCGGGCCCGGGGTTTTGTTCCCCTCTCCGCCGTCACCCCGACAACGACTTCCCTGTGACGCAGGCCGTCCCCTGCCCAAACCTTGAAAACCCAGGCCTGCTATGGGCCCGGGGTCCGTTGCCCCTCTCCACCGTCACCCCGACAACGGGTTCATTGTCACGCAGGTCCCCCCCGACAAAACCTTGCAAACCCAGGCCTGCTGCGGGCCCGGGGTTTGTTGCCCCCCTCCTCCGTCACCCCGACACCGGCTTCCTTGGGCAGTACCTGATCGCAGTACCTGATTGGGTGCAGGACCCTCCCGACTTAGCCGAACGGCCCTGAGGACGAGGAGCTACTTCGCTGCTCTTTTCCAGGGAATGGGGTCGACTGGGAGCCGACACGAGCGCATCACACGGACACACGCAGGCATGGGGCGCATCGACGCGGCCGATGACGCGGGCTGCAAGACAACAAGGTGGCGTTATCAACACAGTTGCAAACCTTTTCTTGTCCCTTCCTGGCTTTCGGACTCCTCACCCACTGCCGCCCTCCGCTGCAGGCCCACGGTCCATTGCCCCTCTCCTCCGTCACCCCAACAACGGGTTCATTGTGATGCAGGCCGCCCCCGCCCAAACCTTGCAAGCCCAGGACTGCTGCGGGCCTGGGGTTTGTTGCCCCTCTCCTCCGTCACCCCGACAACGGGTTCATTGTGACGCAGGCCGTCCCCGCCCAAACCTTGCAAATGCAGGACTGCTGCAGGCCCGGGGTTTTTTTCCCCTCTCCGCCGTCACCCCGACAACGGGTTCATTGTGACGTAGGCCGCCCCCGCCCAAGTTTAGCAAACGCACGGCTGCTGCAGGCCGTGGGTCCGTTGTCCATCTCCGCCGTCACCCTGAAAACGGCTTCCTTGTGATGCAGGTCGCCCCCGACCAAACCTTGCAAACCCAGGCCCGCTGCAGGCCCGGGGTCCATTGCCCCTCTCTGCCGCCACCCCGACAACGGCTTCCTTGTGACCCAGGCTGCCGCCGCCCAAACCCTGCAAACCCAGGCCTGCTGCGGGCCCGGGATCCGTTTCCCCTCTCCGTCGTCACCCTGAAAACGGATTCATTGTGACGCAGGCCGTTCCCCGCCGAAACCCTGCAACCCGAGGGCCGCTGAGGGCCCGGCTTATGTTATCCCGTCTCCGCCGTCATGCCGACAACGCGTTCATTGTGATGCAGGCCGTCCCTCCACTCACGCTGCACCCCGTGACCTGCTGCGATCCTAGCTGCCGTTACCCTGTCTCCACCCTCATGCCCTCAACAGGTACATTGCGATGCAGGTTGCCCCCGCCCAAAGCCCGCACCCCGTGGCCCGCAGCGAGCCCGGCCGCCATTACCCCATCTCCACTGTCACCCTGGCAACAGGTCCATTGTGACACAGGTTTCCCCTATGAGCCCAGCCGCCGTTCTTTGTCTCCACCGCACCTCCCCCCATCCCCCCGACAACCCCACATACTATTCACTGTGATATAGGCTATTCCCCTCCCCGCCCCAGCCCTGCACCCTGTGGCTTGCTGCAAACCCGGCCGCCATTAATCCCTCTCCACCGTCACCCCGATAAAAGGTTCATTGTGACACATGCTGCCTATTGGAGCCTGGCTGCCCTTCCCTGTCTCCGCCGCGCCCACCCCCTCCCCAAACCCCACCGCCCCCCCACCCCGTGCCTCAACCCCCCCCCCCGCCCGCCAGCCTCCCTTCTCTGCCCCACCCCTCCTCGTCGGCCTCGCACACGGTTCACTGTGACACAGGAACACACACACCCCCCCACCCCCCCCCCCCGATTCCTGGACCGTGTGGCTTGCTTCCTTGCCCAGCCGCCCCTACGGGAAGTTGAAGCGGGGAGACTTTAGGACCCAGCGCCGTCTCTGTCTCCTCACTCCTGTCCCTGCCCACCGTTGCCGGCTTTGCCACTGCCGCGGGGAGACTTTAGGACCCAGCGGCGTCTCTGTCTCCTCACTCCTGTCCCTGCCCACCGTTGCCGGCTTTGCCACCGCCGCGGGGAGACTTTAGGACCCAGCGGCGTCTCTTCCTGTTTCCCAGCCGCGCGGCAGAAGGGAGTCCTGGCGCCGTGCAGTCTCGACCCCGGGCTCCCGGGGCACAAGCCCGTGCTCCTGCCCCGACTCCCGCGTTTCTTTCTCAGTCAGTCACTCGCCCTGCTGCAGTCCTGCCTGCCGCCCGCCCCCCCTTGTACTCCACCTGCTGCCACGAGTTGAAAAACAAACGAACGCTGAGCCGGGGGTGGGGGTGGGGGTGGGGGTGTGTGTGGGGGGGGAAGGGATAAAAGCCCAAAACCCCCAAAACTCTCTCAACTGACCTAAACAGAAATCTTTGTCAAAAGGGAAACCATCTCTTCTTCAGCCTACCTTTCCACCAGACTCCGGCTCGCCGACCGCCCTGTTGCCTTCCCTTGTGCCAGACCACCCCCCTCCTTTCCCCTGCCGCTGCTGGCGCCACAAATGAGCCCGTGACCCTTGGCTAGGCGGGAAATGCCGCCCACTCCTCCCTGAAGGAGGATCCAGCTACCTCTCTGCGCCTTCCCCCGCCCCCCCTCCTCGGGGGCGCCAGACAGACTGCTTGGAGAGGAGAAGCACCTGACCTCCTCAGGGCGGGAGAGAGAGGAAGGGGGGGGGGGGTGGGCGGGGGGGGTGGTGCTCGCGCGCTTATCTGTGTGTATGTCTGTTTGGGGGGGGAAGCATGTATGTCTGAGTTGGCACCTGCAGACACATTTACAGCTGGTCAACGTATTTTATTCCCGGGAAATGAAGAAATAAATTCAAGCCGGAAAATAAAATTCCAAAAAAAACAACGGTAAAAAGTTTGGGGGGGGGGGGAGGAGAAGGAGTAGGGGGAGGAGAAGGAAGAAAAGAAAAGGAAAAATAAACCCTCGAGGCGCGGACTTGGCAGTGGGGCACCCCATCCGGAAGCAGAGACTCCTAACTCTCGAAAAAGTTGGGGTACGGGGTGAAAAGGTGCGTGGAAAGGTTGGTTTTACGCACAACCAGCTACAGCGGGTGCCACCAGGTGTCCACGGCTGCGAAAGTGTCGCCAGGTCTACCCGGCTCCGCAGCGCCACCCGGTCTCCCGGGCTCCGGCATTGTAGCCAGGTCTACCTGGCTCCGCAACGCCACCCGGCCTCCCGGGCTCTGGCGGTGTTCGCCAGGCCTACCGTGCTCCGCAGCGCCACCCGGTCTCCCGGGCTCCGGCGGTGTTTGCCCGGTCTACCCGGCTCCGCAGAACCACCCGATCTCCCTTTCCCCGCTCCGGCGGTGTTTGCCAGGCCTACCCGGCTCCGCGGCGCCACCCGGCCTCTCCGGCTCTGGCGGTGTTTGCACGGTCTACCCGGCTCCGATGAACCACCCGGTCCCCCTTCCCCGCTCCGGCGGTGCCGCCGGGCGTACCCGGCTCCGCAGCGCCACCCGGCCTCCCGGGCTCCGGCGGTGTTAGCCCGGTCTACCCGGCTCCGCAGAACCACCCGGTCCCCCTTCCCTGCTCCGGCGGTGCCGCCAGGCCTTCCCGGCTCCGCAGCGCCACCCTGCCCCTCCGGCTCCGGCGGTGTTTGCCCGGTCTACCCTGCTCCGCAGAACCTCCCGGTCCCCATTCCCCGCTCCGGCGGTGCCGCCAGGCCTTCCCGGCTCCGCAGCGCCACCCTGCCCCTCCGGCTCCGGCGGTGTTTGCCCGGTCTACCCGGCTCCGCAGAACCTCCCGGTCCCCATTCCCCGCTCCGGCGGTGCCGCCAGGCCTACCCGGCTCCGCAGCGCCACCCGGCCTCTCCGGCTCTGGCGGTGTTGGCCCGGTCTACCCCGCTCCGCAGAACCACCTGGTCTCCCTTCACGGCTCCGGCGGTGCCGCCAGGCCTTCCCGGCTCCGCAGCGCCACCCTGCCCCTCCGGCTCCGGCGGTGTTTGCCCGGTCTACCCGGCTCCGCAGAACCTCCCGGTCCCCATTCCCCGCTCCGGCGGTGCCGCCAGGCCTTCCCGGCTCCGCAGCGCCACCCTGCCCCTCCGGCTCCGGCGGTGTTTGCCCGGTCTACCCGGCTCCGCAGAACCTCCCGGTCCCCATTCCCCGCTCCGGCGGTGCCGCCAGGCCTTCCCGGCTCCGCAGCGCCACCCTGCCCCTCCGGCTCCGGCGGTGTTTGCCCGGTCTACCCGGCTCCGCAGAACCTCCCGGTCCCCATTCCCCGCTCCGGCGGTGCCGCCAGGCCTACCCGGCTCCGCAGCGCCACCCGGCCTCTCCGGCTCTGGCGGTGTTGGCCCGGTCTACCCCGCTCCGCAGAACCACCTGGTCTCCCTTCACGGCTCCGGCGGTGCCGCCAGGCCTTCCCGGCTCCGCAGCGCCACCCTGCCCCTCCGGCTCCGGCGGTGTTTGCCCGGTCTACCCGGCTCCGCAGAACCTCCCGGTCCCCATTCCCCGCTCCGGCGGTGCCGCCAGGCCTACCCGGCTCCGCAGCGCCACCCGGCCTCTCCGGCTCTGGCGGTGTTGGCCCGGTCTACCCCGCTCCGCAGAACCACCTGGTCTCCCTTCACGGCTCCGGCGGTGCCGCCAGGCCTTCCCGGCTCCGCAGCGCCACCCGGCCTCCCGGGCTCCGGTGGTGTTAGCCCGGTCTACCCGGCTCCGCAGAACCACCCGGTCCTCCTTCCCCGCTCCGGCGGTGCCGCCAGGCCCACTCGGCTCTGCAGCTCCACCCGGCCTCTCCGGCTCTGGCGGTGTTGGCCCGGTCTACCCCGCTCCGCAGAACCACCTGGTCTCCCCGGCTCCGGCGGTGCCGCCAGGCCTACCCGGCTCCGCAGCGCCACCGTCTCCCGAGCTCTGGCGGTGTTGGCCAGCTCTTCCCGTATGCGCAGCACCACCCATTTTCTCTTTTCCGGTTCGGCGGTACCACCAGGCCTCCCCTTCTCCGGAGCGCTACCACCCGTTCTCCCTTTACGGCTCCGGCGGTGTCGCCAGGCCTACCCGGCTCTGCAGCGCCACCCGGCCTCCTGGGCTCCGGCGGTGTTAGCCAGGTCTACCGGGTTCCGTAGCGCCACCCGGTCACCCGTTCCCGCTCCTGCGGTGTAGCCAGGTCTACCCGTCTCCGCAGCGCCACCCGGTCTTGCGGTCTCCGTCGCTGTTGGTCAGGTCTACCCGTCTCCGCAGCGCCACCCGGTCTCCCGCGTTGTTTGCCAGGTCTACCCTGCTCCGCAGCGCCACCCGGTTTCCTCCTCGCTCTGGCGGAGCCGCCGTGCCTTCCCGGCTCCGAGATGCCGCCGGGTCTATTTATTTGCTCCGCCAGGTCCACCCTGCTCTGCATCGTTTCGCGGTCTACCCGGCACTGGCATGACGAGCCTTACGGACCTTCGGGGTAGACCTGTGCTCCCTGCGGCTGCCTTGGTGTTTTCGAAGGGGTCGCTGTTTCGCGGTGCCTCCAGTTGCGTCATCGTAGAAAGCGGCAGCAGTACAGCGCCACCCCGGTAAAGTCCATAGTCGCTCTCTTGAAAGCGAAACCGGGCGTGGACTTAGTTTTACATACTATAGGGGCGAGCGGTGACTCGCGCTTGCAGCTCAGCTCGTGAGCGGCTGCAATGCCCGCGGCGCGGCCGGTGTTAAGTGGGGCGCTGGTCGGCCGTTGAGGTGGCTCTTGTCCCGGTGGTGGCTCAAATTGCCTGCTTGCTCGGCACGGTTGCTCTCTCGCGCTGGTATGCCAAACCCCCACCCCAGCACAGTCGAGAGACCCGGGGAAAGTTGGAGAACGGTCGCAACCGCTGTCCGTTGCATGCCTGGCACCGGTGTTGAGGGTTTGGCTTGAAGCCGAGTTCACCCCGGGCAGAGCTTGATGCTTGGTGGCGGTCGCCAGGCACTCGAACGCTGTGGGGGGGAGACTAGCCTGCCCAGTGGCTTTTCTCTCTCCCTTCTCCTCCGTTGGGTCCCTTGGGATGACCCCGCTGATTTTGGGCAAAAAGGTGAACCAGGACGAGAATTTGCCCCCCCCCGATGGTGTCCAGCCTCCCGTGGCTGCCGCCAGCTCCTTTGAGGGTCTGATCCAAGAGGGAATGGAATGTTGGCGGTGAGGTGGCGTCGCCTCATCCTTCTTTTCACCCCCACCCCCGGCCTTAAGCTGGGGACGCCTGCGAAGCGGGCAAGAGTAACACACACAGGGGCTGCCGCTCCCGGCGGTTGGCCAGTCCAATGCAGATGAACTCCGGGGGTTGA
>NC_084786.1:1913116-1915616 GCF_028858725.1 Colius striatus
GGGGTTGCCGCCGGGGCCTGTGTGTCGGCGCGCTCCCCGCCGGCCGAGCCCCCCGCCGCTCGGGCAGGGGGAGCTAAGCGGCAAACGGCGGCGGCGACGACGGCGTCGCCGGTCCAGGCCGTCGAGGGCGATGACGAGGGTTGAAGAGGGAGGAAGGGGTCCCCTTCAGGGTCCGGGAGGCGGCTCCCGCGACCCTCCCCGCAACGGGGCAGGCGTGCTGCGTAGCAGCGCCCCCCTGCCCAGTGGCCGAGTGGCCGGCCGTGCGAGGGTGCCAAGGGCTTTCCGGGCGTTCCGGAGCTGGTGGCTGCGTCGCCGAGGCGGGTACGGAGACGGCAGGGTTTCCCCCCGCGCCCTCCCCTCTCCTCCTCCCTCTTCCGAGGCAGGAGGTTTGTGGGGGGGGCCGGAGGCGCTCGGCCGTGACCGATGCCGCCTGTTGGCGCGCGAGGTTCTCTTGCCGGGTCGCGTCCCGCGCGAGCGGGCGGCCCGAGCCACGGCCCTCATCCCGGGCGCAGCGCCGGGCTCACTGAGGGAAACCCCCGGGCCCCGGGAAAGAGGCCGTGGTGATGGCGGTGGATGTCGGGCGCGCCCCCGCGGGCGGACGCTCCCCCCGATGGTGGCAGCGGGAGGAGGCACCCCTGCGGGGCCCTTCAGGTCGTTTCCCTCACCCCAGGGCCAGGTACCTAGCGTCCGCGTTTCCGCGGCCTTTCCTCGGTCGCGGAGCCGGGCGGAGGTTTAAAGACTCGGGCGGCTCGATGCGTCCCGCAGGGGTCGGGACGGGCGGGGCCAACGACGGTGGCGTTTCGGTAAGGGGCGGGAGTCTCTCCCGTGTAGGCCCTTGTCTCGGCCGCCACCGCCGCCCGCCCGCGCTCGTCCCCGCGGGACGGTCGTGCCGGGGAGGGGTCCTCCTGCCCCCCCCTTTCCGCGGTCCGGTCTCGGCGCAGCGAGACCGCGGTGCGGTCGGCCGTGCCCGGCCTGCCTTCCTCTCGAAGCGGGCGTCCCCGGCTTGGAGCGCGGGCTCCTCTGCCGCGGGGTTGGCGATTCCCCGTCGCTCCCCCTCGCCGCTGAGGCGGGGGGGAAAGGGGTTCGCCGGGAACGGCGCCTCGGGGTGCCGCGCTGCGCTCCGTTCTTGCTTCCCCGCCTCGGCGAGCGCTCTCGGTTGGTTTCCTTCCGCCAGCTGGCGTCCAGGGCGCGGTGCCCTCGGGCCCGGCGGTGGCGGCGCGACGCGCTCGGCCTGCCGATCCTTCGGCCGGTCGCTCGTCGCCGGCGGCGGCCGTCCCGGCCCCGGTGTCCCCCGTTCGTCACTTCCACGCCGCCTGTCCCTGCCGTTTCCGGGTGAAGCGGCCGCGTGCAGTCGGAGGCATTCCCCGTCCCGGTCTCCGTGCGGAAGCGCGGGGGGCGGGCGGCTGCCCTCCGTCTGAGCGCGCGTCCGTCTTTCTCCCGGAGAAGAGAGAGGAGAGGGCCGAGGCGAGAAGCGTCGACGGCGGTGGCCGGGGACAGGTGCGTGCCGTTCCGTCCCGGCGGCGGGCCTCCGTGCGAGGAGGCGGCCGTGCGGTCGGGCGCGCCGCCGTTTCGGGCTCCGGGGGCTCGCCACCTTGTGGCGTTGGCGCGGCGGCGGAGCCGCCGGCGCGTGTCGGCGAGCCACGGTGGAGGGAAGAGCCTGGCTGTCGTTAGCGCGGTGCCGCGGGGGCGGCCGTTTTTTCCCGGTCGAGGTTGGGCAAAGTCGGGCAGGGTCGGACGTTGCCGCCGCCTCCGCGTGGAGGCCGGGCCGAGCCCGGGCGCCTGGGCCGCCTCCGAAGGGATCTCCCGAGGTGTGCTTCTCCCCCCCAGGTCCTGGGGGGGGTCGGTCGGGAGCGCGGGCTCCCCTCCCTCGCCCTTCGGAGTTTTCTCGCTCCTTTTTTTCCTTCTCCGCTTGTGTTCGTACGGTCACGCGAGGCGTGGCCTCTCCGCTGCGGCCTTGGCTGGGCTGGCGCGAGCCAGCGAGCGGGGCCGCGGGCGGTGAGGCCCATCCTCAAAAGGGGGCCGCTCCGTGTGAGCGGTCCCCGGCTCCCCCGCGCGCGTGGGGCGGTGCCGAAAGCCAGACAACTCTTAGCGGTGGATCACTCGGCTCGTGCGTCGATGAAGAACGCAGCTAGCTGCGAGAATTAATGTGAATTGCAGGACACATTGATCATCGACACTTCGAACGCACTTGCGGCCCCGGGTTCCTCCCGGGGCTACGCCTGTCTGAGCGTCGCTTGACGATCAATCGCCGGCTGAGCCGCCGCCCCTGGCAAGCAGCGAGGGGCAGCGGTGGCAGCGGCGCGGCTGGGGTTGCCTCGCAGGTCCCCGTCGGCGGGCCTTCGTCCCCCTAAATCGAGACTCGGGGAGCGCTCCGAAGCTCCCCGCTCCCGGAGCGCCTGCTGGACGGAGTTCGTCCCGCCGGGGCCGCCAGGGTGTCGTTCGGGCCGGTCGGGCCCGGCGCGGCGGTGGGGAGAGAGAGAGAAGGTGTTCGGGGGGCGAG
>NC_084786.1:1923116-1933116 GCF_028858725.1 Colius striatus
GCTTTTGGGGTGTTTTTTTTTAGTTTTTTTAATTTTTTTTATTTTTTTTTTCCCCCCGCCGACGAGGGGGTAGACCTGGCAGCCCGGACGCCACGTTCTTTCGGAGGGGTAGACCTGGCGACGACCTTGCCGCTATGATTTCCGGCGGGGTAGACCTGGCCGCAACCTCACCCCCCTTCTCCCTCCCCCCGCGCCCCCCCCGCGCCCCCCCGCCGATTTGCCAGGGAGGGTGGACCTGGCGACAGCCCCGCCGCTATGTTTTTAATCATCACACACGCGCAAATTAAAACTCCTGGCCCTGGAAATGACTTCCGCCGATGTGTGTGTCCATTGAGCGTTGATTGCTCTTAGCGTAGCAACAAACTGTAATACATGAATTAAAACTGAATGAAGAGGATTCATCCCAATTCGATTCTTAACTCAAAGGTAGTTAGCTAGTGGGGTTTTTTGTTTTGGTTTTTTTTTTTTTTTTTTTTTTTTTTTTTACTCATAAACAAATGAACTTCATCAGCTAATTGTCTAGTGACAATGAATTAACTAAGTAACGAATTCATAGATAACCATTTAGCTTACCTCGTCGAGGATGCCGCCTGGCCGCAGAATCTTCCGAGCAAACAAAAACACGCGCATGCCGCTTGCACCCCGTTCCTCTTTTCTTATTGTTCCTTTGCAAACAGACGCCTGCTGCGGGCCCTGGGTCCGTTGCCCCTCTCCGCCGTCACCCCGACAACGGGTTCATTGTGACGCAGGCCGTCCCCCGCCGAAACCTTGCAAACCCAGGCCCGCTGCGAGCCTGGGGACCGTTGCCCCTCTCCGCCGTCACCCCGACAACGGGTTCATTGTGACACAGGTCGCCCCCGCCCAGACCTTGCAAACGGACGCCTGCTGCGGGCCCTGGGTCCGTTGCCCCTCTCCGCCGTCACACCGACAACGGGTTCATTGTGACGCAGGCCGCCCCTGACCAAACCTTGCAAACCCAGGCCTGCTGCGGGCCTGGGGACCGTTGCCCCTCTCCGCTGTCACCCCGACAACGGGTTCATTGTGACGCAGGCCGCCCCTGACCAAACCTTGAAAACCCAGGCCCGGTGCGGGCCCGGGGTTTTGTTCCCCTCTCCGCCGTCACCCCGACAACGGCTTCCTTGTGACGCAGGCCGTCCCCCGCCCAAACCTTGCAAACCCAGGCCTGCTGCGGGCCCTGGGTCCGTTGCCCCTCTCCGCCGTCACCCCGACAACAGGTTCATTGTGACGCAGGCCGCCCCCGACAAAACCTTGCAAACCCAGGCCTGCTGCGGGCCTGGGGTTTGTTGCCCCCCTCCTCCGTCACCCCGACACCGGCTTCCTTGGGCAGTACCTGATCGCAGTACCTGATTGGGTGCAGGACCCTCCCGACTTAGCCGAACGGCCCTGAGGACGAGGAGCTACTTCGCTGCTCCTTTCCAGGGAATGGGGTCGACTGGGAGCCGACACGAGCGCATCACACGGACACACGCAGGCATGGGGCGCATCGACGCAGCCGGTGACGCGGGCTGCAAGACAACAAGGCGGCGTTATCAACACAGTTGCAAACCTTTTCTTGTCCCTTCCTGGCTTTCGGACTCCTCACCCACTGCCGCCCTCCGCTGCAGGCCCACGGTCCGTTGTCCCTCTCCTCCGTCACCCCGACAACGGGTTCATTGTGACACAGGTCGCCCCCGCCCAGACCTTGCAAACGGACGCCTGCTGCGGGCCCTGGGTCCGTTGCCCCTCTCCGCCGTCACCCCGACAACGGGTTCATTGTGACGCAGGCCGCCCCTGACCAAACCTTGAAAACCCAGGCCCGGTGCGGGCCCGGGGTTTTGTTCCCCTCTCCGCCGTCACCCCGACAACGGCTTCCTTGTGACGCAGGCCGTCCCCCGCCCAAACCTTGCAAACCCAGGCCTGCTGCGGGCCCTGGGTCCGTTGCCCCTCTCCGCCGTCACCCCGACAACAGGTTCATTGTGACGCAGGCCGCCCCTGACCAAACCTTGAAAACCCAGGCCTGCTGCGGGCCCTGGGTCCGTTGCCCCTCTCCGCCGTCACCCCGACAACGGGTTCATTGTGACGCAGGCCGTCCCCCGCCGAAACCTTGGAAACCCAGGCCTGCTGCGGGCCCTGGGTCCGTTGCCCCTCTCTGTCGTCACCCCGACAACGACTTCCCTGTGACGCAGGCCGCCCCCTGACCAAACCTTGCAAACCCAGGCCTGCTGCGGGCCCGGGGTTTTGTTCCCCTCTCCGCCGTCACCCCGACAACGACTTCCCTGTGACGCAGGCCGCCCCTGACCAAACCTCGAAAACCCAGGCCTGCTGCGGGCCCTGGGTCCGTTGCCCCTCTCCGCCGTCACCCCGACAACGGGTTCATTGTGACGCAGGCCGCCCCCCGCCCAAACCTTGCAAACCCAGGCCTGCTATGGGCCCGGGGTCTTTTGCCCGTCTCCACCGTCACCCCGACAACGGGTTCATTGTGACGCAGGCCCGCCCCCGACAAAACCTTGCAAACCCAGGCCTGCTGCGGGCCTGGGGTTTGTTGCCCCCCTCCTCCGTCACCCCGACATCGGCTTCCTTGGGCAGTACCTGATCGCAGTACCTGATTGGGTGCAGGACCCTCCCGACTTAGCCGAACGGCCCTGAGGACGAGGAGCTACTTCGCTGCTCCTTTCCAGGGAATGGGGTCGACTGGGAGCTGACACGAGCGCATCACACGGACACACGCATGCATGGGGCGCATCGACGCGGCTGATGACACGGGCTGCAAGACAACAAGGTGGCGTTATCAACACAGTTGCAAACCTTTTCTTGTCCCTTCCTGGCTTTCGGACTCCTCACCCACTGCCGCCCTCCGCTGCAGGCCCACGGTCCGTTGCCCCTCTCCTCCGTCACCCCAACAATGGGTTCATTGTGACGCAGGCCGCCCCCACCCAAACCTTTCAAACCCAGGCCCGCTGCGGTCCTGGGGTTTGTTGCCCCTCTCCGCCGTCACCCCGACAACGGGTTCATTGTGACGCAGGCCGTCCCCCGCCGAAACCTTGCAAACCCCGGCCCGCTGCGAGCCTGGGGACCGTTGCCCCTCTCCGCTGTCACCCCGACAACGGGTTCATTGTGACACAGGTCGCCCCCGCCCAGACCTTGCAAACGGACGCCTGCTGCGGGCCCTGGGTCCGTTGCCCCTCTCCGCCGTCACCCCGACAACGGGTTCATTGTGACGCAGGCCGCCCCTGACCAAACCTTGAAAACCCAGGCCTGCTGCGGGCCTGGGGACCGTTGCCCCTCTCCGCTGTCACCCCGACAACGGGTTCATTGTGACGCAGGCCGCCCCTGACCAAACCTTGAAAACCCAGGCCCGGTGCGGGCCCGGGGTTTTGTTCCCCTCTCCGCCGTCACCCCGACAACGACTTCCCTGTGACGCAGGCCGTCCCCTGCCCAAACCTTGAAAACCCAGGCCTGCTATGGGCCCGGGGTCCGTTGCCCCTCTCCACCGTCACCCCGACAACGGGTTCATTGTCACGCAGGTCCCCCCCGACAAAACCTTGCAAACCCAGGCCTGCTGCGGGCCCGGGGTTTGTTGCCCCCCTCCTCCGTCACCCCGACACCGGCTTCCTTGGGCAGTACCTGATCGCAGTACCTGATTGGGTGCAGGACCCTCCCGACTTAGCCGAACGGCCCTGAGGACGAGGAGCTACTTCGCTGCTCTTTTCCAGGGAATGGGGTCGACTGGGAGCCGACACGAGCGCATCACACGGACACACGCAGGCATGGGGCGCATCGACGCGGCCGATGACGCGGGCTGCAAGACAACAAGGTGGCGTTATCAACACAGTTGCAAACCTTTTCTTGTCCCTTCCTGGCTTTCGGACTCCTCACCCACTGCCGCCCTCCGCTGCAGGCCCACGGTCCATTGCCCCTCTCCTCCGTCACCCCAACAACGGGTTCATTGTGATGCAGGCCGCCCCCGCCCAAACCTTGCAAGCCCAGGACTGCTGCGGGCCTGGGGTTTGTTGCCCCTCTCCTCCGTCACCCCGACAACGGGTTCATTGTGACGCAGGCCGTCCCCGCCCAAACCTTGCAAATGCAGGACTGCTGCAGGCCCGGGGTTTTTTTCCCCTCTCCGCCGTCACCCCGACAACGGGTTCATTGTGACGTAGGCCGCCCCCGCCCAAGTTTAGCAAACGCACGGCTGCTGCAGGCCGTGGGTCCGTTGTCCATCTCCGCCGTCACCCTGAAAACGGCTTCCTTGTGATGCAGGTCGCCCCCGACCAAACCTTGCAAACCCAGGCCCGCTGCAGGCCCGGGGTCCATTGCCCCTCTCTGCCGCCACCCCGACAACGGCTTCCTTGTGACCCAGGCTGCCGCCGCCCAAACCCTGCAAACCCAGGCCTGCTGCGGGCCCGGGATCCGTTTCCCCTCTCCGTCGTCACCCTGAAAACGGATTCATTGTGACGCAGGCCGTTCCCCGCCGAAACCCTGCAACCCGAGGGCCGCTGAGGGCCCGGCTTATGTTATCCCGTCTCCGCCGTCATGCCGACAACGCGTTCATTGTGATGCAGGCCGTCCCTCCACTCACGCTGCACCCCGTGACCTGCTGCGATCCTAGCTGCCGTTACCCTGTCTCCACCCTCATGCCCTCAACAGGTACATTGCGATGCAGGTTGCCCCCGCCCAAAGCCCGCACCCCGTGGCCCGCAGCGAGCCCGGCCGCCATTACCCCATCTCCACTGTCACCCTGGCAACAGGTCCATTGTGACACAGGTTTCCCCTATGAGCCCAGCCGCCGTTCTTTGTCTCCACCGCACCTCCCCCCATCCCCCCGACAACCCCACATACTATTCACTGTGATATAGGCTATTCCCCTCCCCGCCCCAGCCCTGCACCCTGTGGCTTGCTGCAAACCCGGCCGCCATTAATCCCTCTCCACCGTCACCCCGATAAAAGGTTCATTGTGACACATGCTGCCTATTGGAGCCTGGCTGCCCTTCCCTGTCTCCGCCGCGCCCACCCCCTCCCCAAACCCCACCGCCCCCCCACCCCGTGCCTCAACCCCCCCCCCCGCCCGCCAGCCTCCCTTCTCTGCCCCACCCCTCCTCGTCGGCCTCGCACACGGTTCACTGTGACACAGGAACACACACACCCCCCCACCCCCCCCCCCCGATTCCTGGACCGTGTGGCTTGCTTCCTTGCCCAGCCGCCCCTACGGGAAGTTGAAGCGGGGAGACTTTAGGACCCAGCGCCGTCTCTGTCTCCTCACTCCTGTCCCTGCCCACCGTTGCCGGCTTTGCCACTGCCGCGGGGAGACTTTAGGACCCAGCGGCGTCTCTGTCTCCTCACTCCTGTCCCTGCCCACCGTTGCCGGCTTTGCCACCGCCGCGGGGAGACTTTAGGACCCAGCGGCGTCTCTTCCTGTTTCCCAGCCGCGCGGCAGAAGGGAGTCCTGGCGCCGTGCAGTCTCGACCCCGGGCTCCCGGGGCACAAGCCCGTGCTCCTGCCCCGACTCCCGCGTTTCTTTCTCAGTCAGTCACTCGCCCTGCTGCAGTCCTGCCTGCCGCCCGCCCCCCCTTGTACTCCACCTGCTGCCACGAGTTGAAAAACAAACGAACGCTGAGCCGGGGGTGGGGGTGGGGGTGGGGGTGTGTGTGGGGGGGGAAGGGATAAAAGCCCAAAACCCCCAAAACTCTCTCAACTGACCTAAACAGAAATCTTTGTCAAAAGGGAAACCATCTCTTCTTCAGCCTACCTTTCCACCAGACTCCGGCTCGCCGACCGCCCTGTTGCCTTCCCTTGTGCCAGACCACCCCCCTCCTTTCCCCTGCCGCTGCTGGCGCCACAAATGAGCCCGTGACCCTTGGCTAGGCGGGAAATGCCGCCCACTCCTCCCTGAAGGAGGATCCAGCTACCTCTCTGCGCCTTCCCCCGCCCCCCCTCCTCGGGGGCGCCAGACAGACTGCTTGGAGAGGAGAAGCACCTGACCTCCTCAGGGCGGGAGAGAGAGGAAGGGGGGGGGGGGTGGGCGGGGGGGGTGGTGCTCGCGCGCTTATCTGTGTGTATGTCTGTTTGGGGGGGGAAGCATGTATGTCTGAGTTGGCACCTGCAGACACATTTACAGCTGGTCAACGTATTTTATTCCCGGGAAATGAAGAAATAAATTCAAGCCGGAAAATAAAATTCCAAAAAAAACAACGGTAAAAAGTTTGGGGGGGGGGGGAGGAGAAGGAGTAGGGGGAGGAGAAGGAAGAAAAGAAAAGGAAAAATAAACCCTCGAGGCGCGGACTTGGCAGTGGGGCACCCCATCCGGAAGCAGAGACTCCTAACTCTCGAAAAAGTTGGGGTACGGGGTGAAAAGGTGCGTGGAAAGGTTGGTTTTACGCACAACCAGCTACAGCGGGTGCCACCAGGTGTCCACGGCTGCGAAAGTGTCGCCAGGTCTACCCGGCTCCGCAGCGCCACCCGGTCTCCCGGGCTCCGGCATTGTAGCCAGGTCTACCTGGCTCCGCAACGCCACCCGGCCTCCCGGGCTCTGGCGGTGTTCGCCAGGCCTACCGTGCTCCGCAGCGCCACCCGGTCTCCCGGGCTCCGGCGGTGTTTGCCCGGTCTACCCGGCTCCGCAGAACCACCCGATCTCCCTTTCCCCGCTCCGGCGGTGTTTGCCAGGCCTACCCGGCTCCGCGGCGCCACCCGGCCTCTCCGGCTCTGGCGGTGTTTGCACGGTCTACCCGGCTCCGATGAACCACCCGGTCCCCCTTCCCCGCTCCGGCGGTGCCGCCGGGCGTACCCGGCTCCGCAGCGCCACCCGGCCTCCCGGGCTCCGGCGGTGTTAGCCCGGTCTACCCGGCTCCGCAGAACCACCCGGTCCCCCTTCCCTGCTCCGGCGGTGCCGCCAGGCCTTCCCGGCTCCGCAGCGCCACCCTGCCCCTCCGGCTCCGGCGGTGTTTGCCCGGTCTACCCTGCTCCGCAGAACCTCCCGGTCCCCATTCCCCGCTCCGGCGGTGCCGCCAGGCCTTCCCGGCTCCGCAGCGCCACCCTGCCCCTCCGGCTCCGGCGGTGTTTGCCCGGTCTACCCGGCTCCGCAGAACCTCCCGGTCCCCATTCCCCGCTCCGGCGGTGCCGCCAGGCCTACCCGGCTCCGCAGCGCCACCCGGCCTCTCCGGCTCTGGCGGTGTTGGCCCGGTCTACCCCGCTCCGCAGAACCACCTGGTCTCCCTTCACGGCTCCGGCGGTGCCGCCAGGCCTTCCCGGCTCCGCAGCGCCACCCTGCCCCTCCGGCTCCGGCGGTGTTTGCCCGGTCTACCCGGCTCCGCAGAACCTCCCGGTCCCCATTCCCCGCTCCGGCGGTGCCGCCAGGCCTTCCCGGCTCCGCAGCGCCACCCTGCCCCTCCGGCTCCGGCGGTGTTTGCCCGGTCTACCCGGCTCCGCAGAACCTCCCGGTCCCCATTCCCCGCTCCGGCGGTGCCGCCAGGCCTACCCGGCTCCGCAGCGCCACCCGGCCTCTCCGGCTCTGGCGGTGTTGGCCCGGTCTACCCCGCTCCGCAGAACCACCTGGTCTCCCCGGCTCCGGCGGTGCCGCCAGGCCTACCCGGCTCCGCAGCGCCACCCGGCCTCTCCGGCTCTGGCGGTGTTGGCCCGGTCTACCCCGCTCCGCAGAACCACCTGGTCTCCCTTCACGGCTCCGGCGGTGCCGCCAGGCCTTCCCGGCTCCGCAGCGCCACCCGGCCTCCCGGGCTCCGGTGGTGTTAGCCCGGTCTACCCGGCTCCGCAGAACCACCCGGTCCTCCTTCCCCGCTCCGGCGGTGCCGCCAGGCCCACTCGGCTCTGCAGCTCCACCCGGCCTCTCCGGCTCTGGCGGTGTTGGCCCGGTCTACCCCGCTCCGCAGAACCACCTGGTCTCCCCGGCTCCGGCGGTGCCGCCAGGCCTACCCGGCTCCGCAGCGCCACCGTCTCCCGAGCTCTGGCGGTGTTGGCCAGCTCTTCCCGTATGCGCAGCACCACCCATTTTCTCTTTTCCGGTTCGGCGGTACCACCAGGCCTCCCCTTCTCCGGAGCGCTACCACCCGTTCTCCCTTTACGGCTCCGGCGGTGTCGCCAGGCCTACCCGGCTCTGCAGCGCCACCCGGCCTCCTGGGCTCCGGCGGTGTTAGCCAGGTCTACCGGGTTCCGTAGCGCCACCCGGTCACCCGTTCCCGCTCCTGCGGTGTAGCCAGGTCTACCCGTCTCCGCAGCGCCACCCGGTCTTGCGGTCTCCGTCGCTGTTGGTCAGGTCTACCCGTCTCCGCAGCGCCACCCGGTCTCCCGCGTTGTTTGCCAGGTCTACCCTGCTCCGCAGCGCCACCCGGTTTCCTCCTCGCTCTGGCGGAGCCGCCGTGCCTTCCCGGCTCCGAGATGCCGCCGGGTCTATTTATTTGCTCCGCCAGGTCCACCCTGCTCTGCATCGTTTCGCGGTCTACCCGGCACTGGCATGACGAGCCTTACGGACCTTCGGGGTAGACCTGTGCTCCCTGCGGCTGCCTTGGTGTTTTCGAAGGGGTCGCTGTTTCGCGGTGCCTCCAGTTGCGTCATCGTAGAAAGCGGCAGCAGTACAGCGCCACCCCGGTAAAGTCCATAGTCGCTCTCTTGAAAGCGAAACCGGGCGTGGACTTAGTTTTACATACTATAGGGGCGAGCGGTGACTCGCGCTTGCAGCTCAGCTCGTGAGCGGCTGCAATGCCCGCGGCGCGGCCGGTGTTAAGTGGGGCGCTGGTCGGCCGTTGAGGTGGCTCTTGTCCCGGTGGTGGCTCAAATTGCCTGCTTGCTCGGCACGGTTGCTCTCTCGCGCTGGTATGCCAAACCCCCACCCCAGCACAGTCGAGAGACCCGGGGAAAGTTGGAGAACGGTCGCAACCGCTGTCCGTTGCATGCCTGGCACCGGTGTTGAGGGTTTGGCTTGAAGCCGAGTTCACCCCGGGCAGAGCTTGATGCTTGGTGGCGGTCGCCAGGCACTCGAACGCTGTGGGGGGGAGACTAGCCTGCCCAGTGGCTTTTCTCTCTCCCTTCTCCTCCGTTGGGTCCCTTGGGATGACCCCGCTGATTTTGGGCAAAAAGGTGAACCAGGACGAGAATTTGCCCCCCCCCGATGGTGTCCAGCCTCCCGTGGCTGCCGCCAGCTCCTTTGAGGGTCTGATCCAAGAGGGAATGGAATGTTGGCGGTGAGGTGGCGTCGCCTCATCCTTCTTTTCACCCCCACCCCCGGCCTTAAGCTGGGGACGCCTGCGAAGCGGGCAAGAGTAACACACACAGGGGCTGCCGCTCCCGGCGGTTGGCCAGTCCAATGCAGATGAACTCCGGGGGTTGAGAGTCTCGAGCCTGCTCCCGTGGCTTTTGCTGGCTCTCCCCCCCTAGAACGCGTTTTTCTTTCCGGCCTTAAGCTGGAGCCCTGTCCCCCCCTGCACGTCGGGGGGCAGAGCCGGTGCAGCTGCCCGCTGTCATTGGCGGTGAGCTTGAGTCGTGCAGGCGGCCGTAGAGTCTCGAGCCTGCTTCGGCTTTCTCTGGCCTCCCATGCCGCGAGAGCCCGATGACCAACGGGCGAGGTGTCAGCGGTGCCACCTTGCCTTCTTCCCGGGGGTTTGGCCATGCGTGGGCGGCCCGTGGTGTCTGGCTTGCTCTGGTCTCCCTGGTTGATGTTGGAGGGCTTGGTGTGAAAAAGGAGGTCTTGCACCGTCACGGTCGAGGGAGCGGCACCTCGTCCTTTTTTTTTTTCCTCCGGCCTTAAGCTTGGAGCCCCCCCCGTGCTTTTTTTAGAGGGGGAATCCCGAAAGCGTTTTTTGAGTGGTCCCAGTGGGCTGGCAGCTCAACGCGCAGGGGCCCTGGAGGGTGTCGAGACTCTCCAGAGGCTTGCACCTCGCGTGAGATACGGGTTTTTTGTGTCGGTCTATTTTTTTCCGTTTCCTTCCTCCGGGGTAAGTGGTTCCCCGTGGGGCCAGGTAAAAGCCCGGTGGTTGCCGGTGCTCTCGAACGCTTAAAA
>NC_084786.1:1950616-1968116 GCF_028858725.1 Colius striatus
GGGTAGACCTGGCAACCGTCGCGCCCTTGGTATTTGCCGGGGGATAGGAAAGGTAGACCTGGCCACCGCCCCGCCGCTTTTTTTGCCGGGGTAGACCTGCCGGTCCCGCCGCGCTGCTTTTTAAAAAGGGTAGACCTGGCGACCGTCGCGCCCTTGGTATTTGCCGGGGATGGGGATGGTAGACCTGGCCACCGCCCCGCCGCGCTTTTTTTTTAAAGAGTAGACCTGGCCACAGTCGCGCCCTTGGTATCTGCCGGGGGATGGGGAAGGTAGACCTGGCGACCTGGTGAAAGACCCGCCGCAGTGCTTTGCCGGAGGCGTAGACCTGGCGACAGCTCCGCCGCTTTTTTCTTTTTTTTTTCCCCGCCTACGAGGGACAAGATCTGACAGCCCGGCCGCCACGTTCTTTCGGATGGGTAGACCTGGCGACGATTTGCCGGCGGCGATGACCTGGCCGAAACCGAACCTCCCGCCCGCCCCCCCTTTCCCCCCCCCCCCCCCACCATTTGCCAGGGAGGGTAGACCTGGCGGCAGCCCGGCCGCAACGTTCTTTCGGTTGGGTAGACCTGGCGTCGACCTTGCCGCTATGAGTTCCGACGGGGTAGACCTGGCCGCAACTTAACCCCCCTTCTCCCCCCCCCCCGCGCCCCCCCGCCGATTTGCCAGGGAGGGTAGACCTGGCGGTAGCCCCGCCGCATTTGGGGTGGTTTTTTGGTTTTTTTGGTTTTTTTTTTTTTTTTTCCCCCCCCCGCCTACGAGCGGGTAGACCTGGCAGCCCGGACGCCACGTTCTTTCGGAGGGGTAGACCTGGCGACGACCTTGCCGCTATGATTTCCGGCGGGGTAGACCTGGCCGCAACCTAACCCCCCTTCTCCCCCCCCCCCCCCCCCCCCGCGCCCCCCGCCGATTTGCCAGGGAGGGTGGACCTGGCGACAGCCCCGCCGCTATCAGCTGCCGGAGGGGTGGGAAGACCTGGCGAAAGACCCGCCGCAGTGCTTTGCCGGAGGCGTAGACCTGGCGACAGCTCCGCCGCTTTTTTTTTTTTTTTTTTCCCCCGCCTACGAGGGGCAAGACCTGACAGCCCAGCCGCCACGTTCTTTCCGATGGGTAGACCTGGCGACGACCTTGCCGCTATGATTTGCCGGCGGGGATGACCTGGCCGAAACCGAACCCCCGCTCCCCCCCCGCTTCCCCCCCCCCCCCCCCCCCCCCCCGCCGATTTGCCAGGGAACGTAGACGTGGCGGAAGCCCCGCCGCTTATGGGGTTTTTTTTCCGCCTACGAGGGGGTAGACCTGGCGACGACCTTGCCGCTATGATTTGCCAGCGGGGTAGACCTGGCCGAAACCGAACTCTTCTTTCCCCCCCAACCTCCCCCCCTCGCCGATTTGCCAGGGAGGGTGGACCTGGCGACAGCCCCGCCGCTATGATGTTCCCGAGGGGTAGACCTGGCAGCCCAGGCCGCCGCGTTCTTTCGGAGTGGTAGACCTGGCGACGATCTTGCCGCTATGTTGTTACCGGCGGGGTAGACCTGGCCGAACCCGAACCCCCCGCCCCCCCCTTCCCCCCCCCCCCCTTCCCCCCCCACCCCTCCGCCGATTTGCCAGGGTAGGTAGACCTGGCGGTAGCCCCGCCGCTTTTGGGGTGTTTTTTTTTAGTTTTTTTAATTTTTTTTATTTTTTTTTTCCCCCCGCCGACGAGGGGGTAGACCTGGCAGCCCGGACGCCACGTTCTTTCGGAGGGGTAGACCTGGCGACGACCTTGCCGCTATGATTTCCGGCGGGGTAGACCTGGCCGCAACCTCACCCCCCTTCTCCCTCCCCCCGCGCCCCCCCCGCGCCCCCCCGCCGATTTGCCAGGGAGGGTGGACCTGGCGACAGCCCCGCCGCTATGTTTTTAATCATCACACACGCGCAAATTAAAACTCCTGGCCCTGGAAATGACTTCCGCCGATGTGTGTGTCCATTGAGCGTTGATTGCTCTTAGCGTAGCAACAAACTGTAATACATGAATTAAAACTGAATGAAGAGGATTCATCCCAATTCGATTCTTAACTCAAAGGTAGTTAGCTAGTGGGGTTTTTTGTTTTGGTTTTTTTTTTTTTTTTTTTTTTTTTTTTTACTCATAAACAAATGAACTTCATCAGCTAATTGTCTAGTGACAATGAATTAACTAAGTAACGAATTCATAGATAACCATTTAGCTTACCTCGTCGAGGATGCCGCCTGGCCGCAGAATCTTCCGAGCAAACAAAAACACGCGCATGCCGCTTGCACCCCGTTCCTCTTTTCTTATTGTTCCTTTGCAAACAGACGCCTGCTGCGGGCCCTGGGTCCGTTGCCCCTCTCCGCCGTCACCCCGACAACGGGTTCATTGTGACGCAGGCCGTCCCCCGCCGAAACCTTGCAAACCCAGGCCCGCTGCGAGCCTGGGGACCGTTGCCCCTCTCCGCCGTCACCCCGACAACGGGTTCATTGTGACACAGGTCGCCCCCGCCCAGACCTTGCAAACGGACGCCTGCTGCGGGCCCTGGGTCCGTTGCCCCTCTCCGCCGTCACACCGACAACGGGTTCATTGTGACGCAGGCCGCCCCTGACCAAACCTTGCAAACCCAGGCCTGCTGCGGGCCTGGGGACCGTTGCCCCTCTCCGCTGTCACCCCGACAACGGGTTCATTGTGACGCAGGCCGCCCCTGACCAAACCTTGAAAACCCAGGCCCGGTGCGGGCCCGGGGTTTTGTTCCCCTCTCCGCCGTCACCCCGACAACGGCTTCCTTGTGACGCAGGCCGTCCCCCGCCCAAACCTTGCAAACCCAGGCCTGCTGCGGGCCCTGGGTCCGTTGCCCCTCTCCGCCGTCACCCCGACAACAGGTTCATTGTGACGCAGGCCGCCCCCGACAAAACCTTGCAAACCCAGGCCTGCTGCGGGCCTGGGGTTTGTTGCCCCCCTCCTCCGTCACCCCGACACCGGCTTCCTTGGGCAGTACCTGATCGCAGTACCTGATTGGGTGCAGGACCCTCCCGACTTAGCCGAACGGCCCTGAGGACGAGGAGCTACTTCGCTGCTCCTTTCCAGGGAATGGGGTCGACTGGGAGCCGACACGAGCGCATCACACGGACACACGCAGGCATGGGGCGCATCGACGCAGCCGGTGACGCGGGCTGCAAGACAACAAGGCGGCGTTATCAACACAGTTGCAAACCTTTTCTTGTCCCTTCCTGGCTTTCGGACTCCTCACCCACTGCCGCCCTCCGCTGCAGGCCCACGGTCCGTTGTCCCTCTCCTCCGTCACCCCGACAACGGGTTCATTGTGACACAGGTCGCCCCCGCCCAGACCTTGCAAACGGACGCCTGCTGCGGGCCCTGGGTCCGTTGCCCCTCTCCGCCGTCACCCCGACAACGGGTTCATTGTGACGCAGGCCGCCCCTGACCAAACCTTGAAAACCCAGGCCCGGTGCGGGCCCGGGGTTTTGTTCCCCTCTCCGCCGTCACCCCGACAACGGCTTCCTTGTGACGCAGGCCGTCCCCCGCCCAAACCTTGCAAACCCAGGCCTGCTGCGGGCCCTGGGTCCGTTGCCCCTCTCCGCCGTCACCCCGACAACAGGTTCATTGTGACGCAGGCCGCCCCTGACCAAACCTTGAAAACCCAGGCCTGCTGCGGGCCCGGGGTCCGTTGCCCCTCTCCGCCGTCACCCCGACAACGGGTTCATTGTGACGCAGGCCGTCCCCCGCCGAAACCTTGGAAACCCAGGCCTGCTGCGGGCCCTGGGTCCGTTGCCCCTCTCTGTCGTCACCCCGACAACGACTTCCCTGTGACGCAGGCCGCCCCCTGACCAAACCTTGCAAACCCAGGCCTGCTGCGGGCCCGGGGTTTTGTTCCCCTCTCCGCCGTCACCCCGACAACGACTTCCCTGTGACGCAGGCCGCCCCTGACCAAACCTCGAAAACCCAGGCCTGCTGCGGGCCCTGGGTCCGTTGCCCCTCTCCGCCGTCACCCCGACAACGGGTTCATTGTGACGCAGGCCGCCCCCCGCCCAAACCTTGCAAACCCAGGCCTGCTATGGGCCCGGGGTCTTTTGCCCGTCTCCACCGTCACCCCGACAACGGGTTCATTGTGACGCAGGCCCGCCCCCGACAAAACCTTGCAAACCCAGGCCTGCTGCGGGCCTGGGGTTTGTTGCCCCCCTCCTCCGTCACCCCGACATCGGCTTCCTTGGGCAGTACCTGATCGCAGTACCTGATTGGGTGCAGGACCCTCCCGACTTAGCCGAACGGCCCTGAGGACGAGGAGCTACTTCGCTGCTCCTTTCCAGGGAATGGGGTCGACTGGGAGCTGACACGAGCGCATCACACGGACACACGCATGCATGGGGCGCATCGACGCGGCTGATGACACGGGCTGCAAGACAACAAGGTGGCGTTATCAACACAGTTGCAAACCTTTTCTTGTCCCTTCCTGGCTTTCGGACTCCTCACCCACTGCCGCCCTCCGCTGCAGGCCCACGGTCCGTTGCCCCTCTCCTCCGTCACCCCAACAACGGGTTCATTGTGACGCAGGCCGCCCCCACCCAAACCTTTCAAACCCAGGCCCGCTGCGGTCCTGGGGTTTGTTGCCCCTCTCCGCCGTCACCCCGACAACGGGTTCATTGTGACGCAGGCCGTCCCCCGCCGAAACCTTGCAAACCCAGGCCCGCTGCGAGCCTGGGGACCGTTGCCCCTCTCCGCTGTCACCCCGACAACGGGTTCATTGTGACACAGGTCGCCCCCGCCCAGACCTTGCAAACGGACGCCTGCTGCGGGCCCTGGGTCCGTTGCCCCTCTCCGCCGTCACCCCGACAACGGTTTCATTGTGACGCAGGCCGTCCCCCGCCCAAACCTTGCAAACCCAGGCCTGCTATGGGCCCGGGGTCTTTTGCCCGTCTCCACCGTCACCCCGACAACGGGTTCATTGTGACGCAGGCCCCCCCCCGACAAAACCTTGCAAACCCAGGCCTGCTGCGGGCCCTGGGTCCGTTGCCCCTCTCCGCCCTCACCCCGACAACGGGTTCATTGTGACGCAGGCCGCCCCTGACCAAACCTTGAAAACCCAGGCCTGCTGCGAGCCCTGGGTCCGTTGCCCCTCTCCGCCGTCACCCCGACAACGGGTTCATTGTGACGCAGGCCGTCCCCCGCCGAAACCTTGGAAACCCAGGCCTGCTGCGGGCCCTGGGTCCGTTGCCCCTCTCTGTCGTCACCCCGACAACGACTTCCCTGTGACGCAGGCCGCCCCCTGACCAAACCTTGCAAACCCAGGCCTGCTGCGGGCCCGGGGTTTTGTTCCCCTCTCCGCCGTCACCCCGACAACGACTTCCCTGTGACGCAGGCCGTCCCCCGCCAAAACCTTGAAAACTCAGGCCTGCTATGGGCCCGGGGTCTCTTGCCCCTCTCCACCGTCACCCCGACAACGGGTTCATTGCGACGCAGGCCGCCCCTGACCAAACCTCGAAAACCCAGGCCTGCTGCGGGCCCTGGGTCCGTTGCCCCTCTCCGCCGTCACCCCGACAACGGGTTCATTGTGACGCAGGCCGCCCCCCGCCCAAACCTTGCAAACCCAGGCCTGCTATGGGCCCGGGGTCTTTTGCCCGTCTCCACCGTCACCCCGACAACGGGTTCATTGTGACGCAGGCCCGCCCCCGACAAAACCTTGCAAACCCAGGCCTGCTGCGGGCCTGGGGTTTGTTGCCCCCCTCCTCCGTCACCCCGACATCGGCTTCCTTGGGCAGTACCTGATCGCAGTACCTGATTGGGTGCAGGACCCTCCCGACTTAGCCGAACGGCCCTGAGGACGAGGAGCTACTTCGCTGCTCCTTTCCAGGGAATGGGGTCGACTGGGAGCTGACACGAGCGCATCACACGGACACACGCATGCATGGGGCGCATCGACGCGGCTGATGACACGGGCTGCAAGACAACAAGGTGGCGTTATCAACACAGTTGCAAACCTTTTCTTGTCCCTTCCTGGCTTTCGGACTCCTCACCCACTGCCGCCCTCCGCTGCAGGCCCACGGTCCGTTGCCCCTCTCCTCCGTCACCCCAACAACGGGTTCATTGTGACGCAGGCCGCCCCCACCCAAACCTTTCAAACCCAGGCCCGCTGCGGTCCTGGGGTTTGTTGCCCCTCTCCGCCGTCACCCCGACAACGGGTTCATTGTGACGCAGGCCGTCCCCCGCCGAAACCTTGCAAACCCAGGCCCGCTGCGAGCCTGGGGACCGTTGCCCCTCTCCGCTGTCACCCCGACAACGGGTTCATTGTGACACAGGTCGCCCCCGCCCAGACCTTGCAAACGGACGCCTGCTGCGGGCCCTGGGTCCGTTGCCCCTCTCCGCCGTCACCCCGACAACGGTTTCATTGTGACGCAGGCCGTCCCCCGCCCAAACCTTGCAAACCCAGGCCTGCTATGGGCCCGGGGTCTTTTGCCCGTCTCCACCGTCACCCCGACAACGGGTTCATTGTGACGCAGGCCCCCCCCCGACAAAACCTTGCAAACCCAGGCCTGCTGCGGGCCCTGGGTCCGTTGCCCCTCTCCGCCCTCACCCCGACAACGGGTTCATTGTGACGCAGGCCGCCCCTGACCAAACCTTGAAAACCCAGGCCTGCTGCGAGCCCTGGGTCCGTTGCCCCTCTCCGCCGTCACCCCGACAACGGGTTCATTGTGACGCAGGCCGTCCCCCGCCGAAACCTTGGAAACCCAGGCCTGCTGCGGGCCCTGGGTCCGTTGCCCCTCTCTGTCGTCACCCCGACAACGACTTCCCTGTGACGCAGGCCGCCCCCTGACCAAACCTTGCAAACCCAGGCCTGCTGCGGGCCCGGGGTTTTGTTCCCCTCTCCGCCGTCACCCCGACAACGACTTCCCTGTGACGCAGGCCGTCCCCCGCCAAAACCTTGAAAACTCAGGCCTGCTATGGGCCCGGGGTCTCTTGCCCCTCTCCACCGTCACCCCGACAACGGGTTCATTGCGACGCAGGCCGCCCCTGACCAAACCTCGAAAACCCAGGCCTGCTGCGGGCCCTGGGTCCGTTGCCCCTCTCCGCCGTCACCCCGACAACGGGTTCATTGTGACGCAGGCCGCCCCCCGCCCAAACCTTGCAAACCCAGGCCTGCTATGGGCCCGGGGTCTTTTGCCCGTCTCCACCGTCACCCCGACAACGGGTTCATTGTGACGCAGGCCCGCCCCCGACAAAACCTTGCAAACCCAGGCCTGCTGCGGGCCTGGGGTTTGTTGCCCCCCTCCTCCGTCACCCCGACATCGGCTTCCTTGGGCAGTACCTGATCGCAGTACCTGATTGGGTGCAGGACCCTCCCGACTTAGCCGAACGGCCCTGAGGACGAGGAGCTACTTCGCTGCTCCTTTCCAGGGAATGGGGTCGACTGGGAGCTGACACGAGCGCATCACACGGACACACGCATGCATGGGGCGCATCGACGCGGCTGATGACACGGGCTGCAAGACAACAAGGTGGCGTTATCAACACAGTTGCAAACCTTTTCTTGTCCCTTCCTGGCTTTCGGACTCCTCACCCACTGCCGCCCTCCGCTGCAGGCCCACGGTCCGTTGCCCCTCTCCTCCGTCACCCCAACAACGGGTTCATTGTGACGCAGGCCGCCCCCACCCAAACCTTTCAAACCCAGGCCCGCTGCGGTCCTGGGGTTTGTTGCCCCTCTCCGCCGTCACCCCGACAACGGGTTCATTGTGACGCAGGCCGTCCCCCGCCGAAACCTTGCAAACCCAGGCCCGCTGCGAGCCTGGGGACCGTTGCCCCTCTCCGCTGTCACCCCGACAACGGGTTCATTGTGACACAGGTCGCCCCCGCCCAGACCTTGCAAACGGACGCCTGCTGCGGGCCCTGGGTCCGTTGCCCCTCTCCGCCGTCACCCCGACAACGGTTTCATTGTGACGCAGGCCGTCCCCCGCCCAAACCTTGCAAACCCAGGCCTGCTATGGGCCCGGGGTCTTTTGCCCGTCTCCACCGTCACCCCGACAACGGGTTCATTGTGACGCAGGCCCCCCCCCGACAAAACCTTGCAAACCCAGGCCTGCTGCGGGCCCTGGGTCCGTTGCCCCTCTCCGCCCTCACCCCGACAACGGGTTCATTGTGACGCAGGCCGCCCCTGACCAAAGCTTGAAAACCCAGGCCTGCTGCGAGCCCTGGGTCCGTTGCCCCTCTCCGCCGTCACCCCGACAACGGGTTCATTGTGACGCAGGCCGCCCCCCGCCGAAACCTTGGAAACCCAGGCCTGCTGCGGGCCCTGGGTCCGTTGCCCCTCTCTGTCGTCACCCCGACAACGACTTCCCTGTGACGCAGGCCGCCCCCTGACCAAACCTTGCAAACCCAGGCCTGCTGCGGGCCCGGGGTTTTGTTCCCCTCTCCGCCGTCACCCCGACAACGACTTCCCTGTGACGCAGGCCGTCCCCCGCCAAAACCTTGAAAACTCAGGCCTGCTATGGGCCCGGGGTCTCTTGCCCCTCTCCACCGTCACCCCGACAACGGGTTCATTGCGACGCAGGCCGCCCCTGACCAAACCTCGAAAACCCAGGCCTGCTGCGGGCCCTGGGTCCGTTGCCCCTCTCCGCCGTCACCCCGACAACGGGTTCATTGTGACGCAGGCCGCCCCCCGCCCAAACCTTGCAAACCCAGGCCTGCTATGGGCCCGGGGTCTTTTGCCCGTCTCCACCGTCACCCCGACAACGGGTTCATTGTGACGCAGGCCCGCCCCCGACAAAACCTTGCAAACCCAGGCCTGCTGCGGGCCTGGGGTTTGTTGCCCCCCTCCTCCGTCACCCCGACATCGGCTTCCTTGGGCAGTACCTGATCGCAGTACCTGATTGGGTGCAGGACCCTCCCGACTTAGTCGAACGGCCCTGAGGACGAGGAGCTACTTCGCTGCTCCTTTCCAGGGAATGGGGTCGACTGGGAGCTGACACGAGCGCATCACACGGACACACGCATGCATGGGGCGCATCGACGCGGCTGATGACACGGGCTGCAAGACAACAAGGTGGCGTTATCAACACAGTTGCAAACCTTTTCTTGTCCCTTCCTGGCTTTCGGACTCCTCACCCACTGCCGCCCTCCGCTGCAGGCCCACGGTCCGTTGCCCCTCTCCTCCGTCACGCCAACAACGGGTTCATTGTGACGCAGGCCGCCCCCACCCAAACCTTTCAAACCCAGGCCCGCTGCGGTCCTGGGGTTTGTTGCCCCTCTCCGCCGTCACCCCGACAACGGGTTCATTGTGACGCAGGCCGTCCCCCGCCGAAACCTTGCAAACCCAGGCCCGCTGCGAGCCTGGGGACCGTTGCCCCTCTCCGCTGTCACCCCGACAACGGGTTCATTGTGACACAGGTCGCCCCCGCCCAGACCTTGCAAACGGACGCCTGCTGCGGGCCCTGGGTCCGTTGCCCCTCTCCGCCGTCACCCCGACAACGGTTTCATTGTGACGCAGGCCGTCCCCCGCCCAAACCTTGCAAACCCAGGCCTGCTATGGGCCCGGGGTCTTTTGCCCGTCTCCACCGTCACCCCGACAACGGGTTCATTGTGACGCAGGCCCGCCCCCGACAAAACCTTGCAAACCCAGGCCTGCTGCGGGCCTGGGGTTTGTTGCCCCCCTCCTCCGTCACCCCGACATCGGCTTCCTTGGGCAGTACCTGATCGCAGTACCTGATTGGGTGCAGGACCCTCCCGACTTAGCCGAACGGCCCTGAGGACGAGGAGCTACTTCGCTGCTCCTTTCCAGGGAATGGGGTCGACTGGGAGCTGACACGAGCGCATCACACGGACACACGCATGCATGGGGCGCATCGACGCGGCTGATGACACGGGCTGCAAGACAACAAGGTGGCGTTATCAACACAGTTGCAAACCTTTTCTTGTCCCTTCCTGGCTTTCGGACTCCTCACCCACTGCCGCCCTCCGCTGCAGGCCCACGGTCCGTTGCCCCTCTCCTCCGTCACCCCAACAATGGGTTCATTGTGACGCAGGCCGCCCCCACCCAAACCTTTCAAACCCAGGCCCGCTGCGGTCCTGGGGTTTGTTGCCCCTCTCCGCCGTCACCCCGACAACGGGTTCATTGTGACGCAGGCCGTCCCCCGCCGAAACCTTGCAAACCCCGGCCCGCTGCGAGCCTGGGGACCGTTGCCCCTCTCCGCTGTCACCCCGACAACGGGTTCATTGTGACACAGGTCGCCCCCGCCCAGACCTTGCAAACGGACGCCTGCTGCGGGCCCTGGGTCCGTTGCCCCTCTCCGCCGTCACCCCGACAACGGGTTCATTGTGACGCAGGCCGCCCCTGACCAAACCTTGAAAACCCAGGCCCGGTGCGGGCCCGGGGTTTTGTTCCCCTCTCCGCCGTCACCCCGACAACGACTTCCCTGTGACGCAGGCCGTCCCCTGCCCAAACCTTGAAAACCCAGGCCTGCTATGGGCCCGGGGTCCGTTGCCCCTCTCCACCGTCACCCCGACAACGGGTTCATTGTCACGCAGGTCCCCCCCGACAAAACCTTGCAAACCCAGGCCTGCTGCGGGCCCGGGGTTTGTTGCCCCCCTCCTCCGTCACCCCGACACCGGCTTCCTTGGGCAGTACCTGATCGCAGTACCTGATTGGGTGCAGGACCCTCCCGACTTAGCCGAACGGCCCTGAGGACGAGGAGCTACTTCGCTGCTCTTTTCCAGGGAATGGGGTCGACTGGGAGCCGACACGAGCGCATCACACGGACACACGCAGGCATGGGGCGCATCGACGCGGCCGATGACGCGGGCTGCAAGACAACAAGGTGGCGTTATCAACACAGTTGCAAACCTTTTCTTGTCCCTTCCTGGCTTTCGGACTCCTCACCCACTGCCGCCCTCCGCTGCAGGCCCACGGTCCATTGCCCCTCTCCTCCGTCACCCCAACAACGGGTTCATTGTGATGCAGGCCGCCCCCGCCCAAACCTTGCAAGCCCAGGACTGCTGCGGGCCTGGGGTTTGTTGCCCCTCTCCTCCGTCACCCCGACAACGGGTTCATTGTGACGCAGGCCGTCCCCGCCCAAACCTTGCAAATGCAGGACTGCTGCAGGCCCGGGGTTTTTTTCCCCTCTCCGCCGTCACCCCGACAACGGGTTCATTGTGACGTAGGCCGCCCCCGCCCAAGTTTAGCAAACGCACGGCTGCTGCAGGCCGTGGGTCCGTTGTCCATCTCCGCCGTCACCCTGAAAACGGCTTCCTTGTGATGCAGGTCGCCCCCGACCAAACCTTGCAAACCCAGGCCCGCTGCAGGCCCGGGGTCCATTGCCCCTCTCTGCCGCCACCCCGACAACGGCTTCCTTGTGACCCAGGCTGCCGCCGCCCAAACCCTGCAAACCCAGGCCTGCTGCGGGCCCGGGATCCGTTTCCCCTCTCCGTCGTCACCCTGAAAACGGATTCATTGTGACGCAGGCCGTTCCCCGCCGAAACCCTGCAACCCGAGGGCCGCTGAGGGCCCGGCTTATGTTATCCCGTCTCCGCCGTCATGCCGACAACGCGTTCATTGTGATGCAGGCCGTCCCTCCACTCACGCTGCACCCCGTGACCTGCTGCGATCCTA
Organism: Colius striatus; assembly: GCF_028858725.1. Lineage (NCBI taxonomy): Eukaryota > Metazoa > Chordata > Aves > Coliiformes > Coliidae > Colius > Colius striatus. The sequence goes on from NC_084786.1 coordinate 1,962,214, forward strand.
GCTGCCGTTACCCTGTCTCCACCCTCATGCCCTCAACAGGTACATTGCGATGCAGGTTGCCCCCGCCCAAAGCCCGCACCCCGTGGCCCGCAGCGAGCCCGGCCGCCATTACCCCATCTCCACTGTCACCCTGGCAACAGGTCCATTGTGACACAGGTTTCCCCTATGAGCCCAGCCGCCGTTCTTTGTCTCCACCGCACCTCCCCCCATCCCCCCGACAACCCCACATACTATTCACTGTGATATAGGCTATTCCCCTCCCCGCCCCAGCCCTGCACCCTGTGGCTTGCTGCAAACCCGGCCGCCATTAATCCCTCTCCACCGTCACCCCGATAAAAGGTTCATTGTGACACATGCTGCCTATTGGAGCCTGGCTGCCCTTCCCTGTCTCCGCCGCGCCCACCCCCTCCCCAAACCCCACCGCCCCCCCACCCCGTGCCTCAACCCCCCCCCCCGCCCGCCAGCCTCCCTTCTCTGCCCCACCCCTCCTCGTCGGCCTCGCACACGGTTCACTGTGACACAGGAACACACACACCCCCCCACCCCCCCCCCCCGATTCCTGGACCGTGTGGCTTGCTTCCTTGCCCAGCCGCCCCTACGGGAAGTTGAAGCGGGGAGACTTTAGGACCCAGCGCCGTCTCTGTCTCCTCACTCCTGTCCCTGCCCACCGTTGCCGGCTTTGCCACTGCCGCGGGGAGACTTTAGGACCCAGCGGCGTCTCTGTCTCCTCACTCCTGTCCCTGCCCACCGTTGCCGGCTTTGCCACCGCCGCGGGGAGACTTTAGGACCCAGCGGCGTCTCTTCCTGTTTCCCAGCCGCGCGGCAGAAGGGAGTCCTGGCGCCGTGCAGTCTCGACCCCGGGCTCCCGGGGCACAAGCCCGTGCTCCTGCCCCGACTCCCGCGTTTCTTTCTCAGTCAGTCACTCGCCCTGCTGCAGTCCTGCCTGCCGCCCGCCCCCCCTTGTACTCCACCTGCTGCCACGAGTTGAAAAACAAACGAACGCTGAGCCGGGGGTGGGGGTGGGGGTGGGGGTGTGTGTGGGGGGGGAAGGGATAAAAGCCCAAAACCCCCAAAACTCTCTCAACTGACCTAAACAGAAATCTTTGTCAAAAGGGAAACCATCTCTTCTTCAGCCTACCTTTCCACCAGACTCCGGCTCGCCGACCGCCCTGTTGCCTTCCCTTGTGCCAGACCACCCCCCTCCTTTCCCCTGCCGCTGCTGGCGCCACAAATGAGCCCGTGACCCTTGGCTAGGCGGGAAATGCCGCCCACTCCTCCCTGAAGGAGGATCCAGCTACCTCTCTGCGCCTTCCCCCGCCCCCCCTCCTCGGGGGCGCCAGACAGACTGCTTGGAGAGGAGAAGCACCTGACCTCCTCAGGGCGGGAGAGAGAGGAAGGGGGGGGGGGGTGGGCGGGGGGGGTGGTGCTCGCGCGCTTATCTGTGTGTATGTCTGTTTGGGGGGGGAAGCATGTATGTCTGAGTTGGCACCTGCAGACACATTTACAGCTGGTCAACGTATTTTATTCCCGGGAAATGAAGAAATAAATTCAAGCCGGAAAATAAAATTCCAAAAAAAACAACGGTAAAAAGTTTGGGGGGGGGGGGAGGAGAAGGAGTAGGGGGAGGAGAAGGAAGAAAAGAAAAGGAAAAATAAACCCTCGAGGCGCGGACTTGGCAGTGGGGCACCCCATCCGGAAGCAGAGACTCCTAACTCTCGAAAAAGTTGGGGTACGGGGTGAAAAGGTGCGTGGAAAGGTTGGTTTTACGCACAACCAGCTACAGCGGGTGCCACCAGGTGTCCACGGCTGCGAAAGTGTCGCCAGGTCTACCCGGCTCCGCAGCGCCACCCGGTCTCCCGGGCTCCGGCATTGTAGCCAGGTCTACCTGGCTCCGCAACGCCACCCGGCCTCCCGGGCTCTGGCGGTGTTCGCCAGGCCTACCGTGCTCCGCAGCGCCACCCGGTCTCCCGGGCTCCGGCGGTGTTTGCCCGGTCTACCCGGCTCCGCAGAACCACCCGATCTCCCTTTCCCCGCTCCGGCGGTGTTTGCCAGGCCTACCCGGCTCCGCGGCGCCACCCGGCCTCTCCGGCTCTGGCGGTGTTTGCACGGTCTACCCGGCTCCGATGAACCACCCGGTCCCCCTTCCCCGCTCCGGCGGTGCCGCCGGGCGTACCCGGCTCCGCAGCGCCACCCGGCCTCCCGGGCTCCGGCGGTGTTAGCCCGGTCTACCCGGCTCCGCAGAACCACCCGGTCCCCCTTCCCTGCTCCGGCGGTGCCGCCAGGCCTTCCCGGCTCCGCAGCGCCACCCTGCCCCTCCGGCTCCGGCGGTGTTTGCCCGGTCTACCCTGCTCCGCAGAACCTCCCGGTCCCCATTCCCCGCTCCGGCGGTGCCGCCAGGCCTTCCCGGCTCCGCAGCGCCACCCTGCCCCTCCGGCTCCGGCGGTGTTTGCCCGGTCTACCCGGCTCCGCAGAACCTCCCGGTCCCCATTCCCCGCTCCGGCGGTGCCGCCAGGCCTACCCGGCTCCGCAGCGCCACCCGGCCTCTCCGGCTCTGGCGGTGTTGGCCCGGTCTACCCCGCTCCGCAGAACCACCTGGTCTCCCTTCACGGCTCCGGCGGTGCCGCCAGGCCTTCCCGGCTCCGCAGCGCCACCCTGCCCCTCCGGCTCCGGCGGTGTTTGCCCGGTCTACCCGGCTCCGCAGAACCTCCCGGTCCCCATTCCCCGCTCCGGCGGTGCCGCCAGGCCTTCCCGGCTCCGCAGCGCCACCCTGCCCCTCCGGCTCCGGCGGTGTTTGCCCGGTCTACCCGGCTCCGCAGAACCTCCCGGTCCCCATTCCCCGCTCCGGCGGTGCCGCCAGGCCTTCCCGGCTCCGCAGCGCCACCCTGCCCCTCCGGCTCCGGCGGTGTTTGCCCGGTCTACCCGGCTCCGCAGAACCTCCCGGTCCCCATTCCCCGCTCCGGCGGTGCCGCCAGGCCTACCCGGCTCCGCAGCGCCACCCGGCCTCTCCGGCTCTGGCGGTGTTGGCCCGGTCTACCCCGCTCCGCAGAACCACCTGGTCTCCCTTCACGGCTCCGGCGGTGCCGCCAGGCCTTCCCGGCTCCGCAGCGCCACCCTGCCCCTCCGGCTCCGGCGGTGTTTGCCCGGTCTACCCGGCTCCGCAGAACCTCCCGGTCCCCATTCCCCGCTCCGGCGGTGCCGCCAGGCCTACCCGGCTCCGCAGCGCCACCCGGCCTCTCCGGCTCTGGCGGTGTTGGCCCGGTCTACCCCGCTCCGCAGAACCACCTGGTCTCCCTTCACGGCTCCGGCGGTGCCGCCAGGCCTTCCCGGCTCCGCAGCGCCACCCGGCCTCCCGGGCTCCGGTGGTGTTAGCCCGGTCTACCCGGCTCCGCAGAACCACCCGGTCCTCCTTCCCCGCTCCGGCGGTGCCGCCAGGCCCACTCGGCTCTGCAGCTCCACCCGGCCTCTCCGGCTCTGGCGGTGTTGGCCCGGTCTACCCCGCTCCGCAGAACCACCTGGTCTCCCCGGCTCCGGCGGTGCCGCCAGGCCTACCCGGCTCCGCAGCGCCACCGTCTCCCGAGCTCTGGCGGTGTTGGCCAGCTCTTCCCGTATGCGCAGCACCACCCATTTTCTCTTTTCCGGTTCGGCGGTACCACCAGGCCTCCCCTTCTCCGGAGCGCTACCACCCGTTCTCCCTTTACGGCTCCGGCGGTGTCGCCAGGCCTACCCGGCTCTGCAGCGCCACCCGGCCTCCTGGGCTCCGGCGGTGTTAGCCAGGTCTACCGGGTTCCGTAGCGCCACCCGGTCACCCGTTCCCGCTCCTGCGGTGTAGCCAGGTCTACCCGTCTCCGCAGCGCCACCCGGTCTTGCGGTCTCCGTCGCTGTTGGTCAGGTCTACCCGTCTCCGCAGCGCCACCCGGTCTCCCGCGTTGTTTGCCAGGTCTACCCTGCTCCGCAGCGCCACCCGGTTTCCTCCTCGCTCTGGCGGAGCCGCCGTGCCTTCCCGGCTCCGAGATGCCGCCGGGTCTATTTATTTGCTCCGCCAGGTCCACCCTGCTCTGCATCGTTTCGCGGTCTACCCGGCACTGGCATGACGAGCCTTACGGACCTTCGGGGTAGACCTGTGCTCCCTGCGGCTGCCTTGGTGTTTTCGAAGGGGTCGCTGTTTCGCGGTGCCTCCAGTTGCGTCATCGTAGAAAGCGGCAGCAGTACAGCGCCACCCCGGTAAAGTCCATAGTCGCTCTCTTGAAAGCGAAACCGGGCGTGGACTTAGTTTTACATACTATAGGGGCGAGCGGTGACTCGCGCTTGCAGCTCAGCTCGTGAGCGGCTGCAATGCCCGCGGCGCGGCCGGTGTTAAGTGGGGCGCTGGTCGGCCGTTGAGGTGGCTCTTGTCCCGGTGGTGGCTCAAATTGCCTGCTTGCTCGGCACGGTTGCTCTCTCGCGCTGGTATGCCAAACCCCCACCCCAGCACAGTCGAGAGACCCGGGGAAAGTTGGAGAACGGTCGCAACCGCTGTCCGTTGCATGCCTGGCACCGGTGTTGAGGGTTTGGCTTGAAGCCGAGTTCACCCCGGGCAGAGCTTGATGCTTGGTGGCGGTCGCCAGGCACTCGAACGCTGTGGGGGGGAGACTAGCCTGCCCAGTGGCTTTTCTCTCTCCCTTCTCCTCCGTTGGGTCCCTTGGGATGACCCCGCTGATTTTGGGCAAAAAGGTGAACCAGGACGAGAATTTGCCCCCCCCCGATGGTGTCCAGCCTCCCGTGGCTGCCGCCAGCTCCTTTGAGGGTCTGATCCAAGAGGGAATGGAATGTTGGCGGTGAGGTGGCGTCGCCTCATCCTTCTTTTCACCCCCACCCCCGGCCTTAAGCTGGGGACGCCTGCGAAGCGGGCAAGAGTAACACACACAGGGGCTGCCGCTCCCGGCGGTTGGCCAGTCCAATGCAGATGAACTCCGGGGGTTGAGAGTCTCGAGCCTGCTCCCGTGGCTTTTGCTGGCTCTCCCCCCCTAGAACGCGTTTTTCTTTCCGGCCTTAAGCTGGAGCCCTGTCCCCCCCTGCACGTCGGGGGGCAGAGCCGGTGCAGCTGCCCGCTGTCATTGGCGGTGAGCTTGAGTCGTGCAGGCGGCCGTAGAGTCTCGAGCCTGCTTCGGCTTTCTCTGGCCTCCCATGCCGAGAGCCCGATGACCAACGGGCGAGGTGTCAGCGGTGCCACCTTGCCTTCTTCCCGGGGGTTTGGCCATGCGTGGGCGGCCCGTGGTGTCTGGCTTGCTCTGGTCTCCCTGGTTGATGTTGGAGGGCTTGGTGTGAAAAAGGAGGTCTTGCACCGTCACGGTCGAGGGAGCGGCACCTCGTCCTTTTTTTTTTTCCTCCGGCCTTAAGCTTGGAGCCCCCCCCGTGCTTTTTTTAGAGGGGGAATCCCGAAAGCGTTTTTTGAGTGGTCCCAGTGGGCTGGCAGCTCAACGCGCAGGGGCCCTGGAGGGTGTCGAGACTCTCCAGAGGCTTGCACCTCGCGTGAGATACGGGTTTTTTGTGTCGGTCTATTTTTTTCCGTTTCCTTCCTCCGGGGTAAGTGGTTCCCCGTGGGGCCAGGTAAAAGCCCGGTGGTTGCCGGTGCTCTCGAACGCTTAAAAAGACCCTCGATGGCAGGAGTCAAGCCTTGCCGCGGCTTCTCCTCTGGCCTTGTCGACCCTCGCTTAAAGGGAACCGTTGTCTTGGGGGCGGGTGGATGGCGGCGCCTCCCGCTCCCCCCTTCCTACTGATCCAGACCTACAGGCAGCGCCCTCTGAGGCGTTCTCTGGGCATGTCGGAGAGTCTCCGCGGCGGGCCGGCTGGTGCCGGTGTTCAGGCTGCTGGAGCACCTCTTGCAGACATTGCCTTTGTTCTCGCTCGCACGCAGAGCCCCGCGT
>NC_084786.1:1985616-2000616 GCF_028858725.1 Colius striatus
TGGCGACCTGGTGAAAGACCCGCCGCAGTGCTTTGCCGGAGGCGTAGACCTGGCGACAGCTCCGCCGCTTTTTTCTTTTTTTTTTCCCCGCCTACGAGGGACAAGATCTGACAGCCCGGCCGCCACGTTCTTTCGGATGGGTAGACCTGGCGACGATTTGCCGGCGGCGATGACCTGGCCGAAACCGAACCTCCCGCCCGCCCCCCCTTTCCCCCCCCCCCCCCCACCATTTGCCAGGGAGGGTAGACCTGGCGGCAGCCCGGCCGCAACGTTCTTTCGGTTGGGTAGACCTGGCGTCGACCTTGCCGCTATGAGTTCCGACGGGGTAGACCTGGCCGCAACTTAACCCCCCTTCTCCCCCCCCCCCGCGCCCCCCCGCCGATTTGCCAGGGAGGGTAGACCTGGCGGTAGCCCCGCCGCATTTGGGGTGGTTTTTTGGTTTTTTTGGTTTTTTTTTTTTTTTTTCCCCCCCCCGCCTACGAGCGGGTAGACCTGGCAGCCCGGACGCCACGTTCTTTCGGAGGGGTAGACCTGGCGACGACCTTGCCGCTATGATTTCCGGCGGGGTAGACCTGGCCGCAACCTAACCCCCCTTCTCCCCCCCCCCCCCCCCCCCCGCGCCCCCCGCCGATTTGCCAGGGAGGGTGGACCTGGCGACAGCCCCGCCGCTATCAGCTGCCGGAGGGGTGGGAAGACCTGGCGAAAGACCCGCCGCAGTGCTTTGCCGGAGGCGTAGACCTGGCGACAGCTCCGCCGCTTTTTTTTTTTTTTTTTTCCCCCGCCTACGAGGGGCAAGACCTGACAGCCCAGCCGCCACGTTCTTTCCGATGGGTAGACCTGGCGACGACCTTGCCGCTATGATTTGCCGGCGGGGATGACCTGGCCGAAACCGAACCCCCGCTCCCCCCCCGCTTCCCCCCCCCCCCCCCCCCCCCCCCCGCCGATTTGCCAGGGAACGTAGACGTGGCGGAAGCCCCGCCGCTTATGGGGTTTTTTTTCCGCCTACGAGGGGGTAGACCTGGCGACGACCTTGCCGCTATGATTTGCCAGCGGGGTAGACCTGGCCGAAACCGAACTCTTCTTTCCCCCCCAACCTCCCCCCCTCGCCGATTTGCCAGGGAGGGTGGACCTGGCGACAGCCCCGCCGCTATGATGTTCCCGAGGGGTAGACCTGGCAGCCCAGGCCGCCGCGTTCTTTCGGAGTGGTAGACCTGGCGACGATCTTGCCGCTATGTTGTTACCGGCGGGGTAGACCTGGCCGAACCCGAACCCCCCGCCCCCCCCTTCCCCCCCCCCCCCTTCCCCCCCCACCCCTCCGCCGATTTGCCAGGGTAGGTAGACCTGGCGGTAGCCCCGCCGCTTTTGGGGTGTTTTTTTTTAGTTTTTTTAATTTTTTTTATTTTTTTTTTCCCCCCGCCGACGAGGGGGTAGACCTGGCAGCCCGGACGCCACGTTCTTTCGGAGGGGTAGACCTGGCGACGACCTTGCCGCTATGATTTCCGGCGGGGTAGACCTGGCCGCAACCTCACCCCCCTTCTCCCTCCCCCCGCGCCCCCCCCGCGCCCCCCCGCCGATTTGCCAGGGAGGGTGGACCTGGCGACAGCCCCGCCGCTATGTTTTTAATCATCACACACGCGCAAATTAAAACTCCTGGCCCTGGAAATGACTTCCGCCGATGTGTGTGTCCATTGAGCGTTGATTGCTCTTAGCGTAGCAACAAACTGTAATACATGAATTAAAACTGAATGAAGAGGATTCATCCCAATTCGATTCTTAACTCAAAGGTAGTTAGCTAGTGGGGTTTTTTGTTTTGGTTTTTTTTTTTTTTTTTTTTTTTTTTTTTACTCATAAACAAATGAACTTCATCAGCTAATTGTCTAGTGACAATGAATTAACTAAGTAACGAATTCATAGATAACCATTTAGCTTACCTCGTCGAGGATGCCGCCTGGCCGCAGAATCTTCCGAGCAAACAAAAACACGCGCATGCCGCTTGCACCCCGTTCCTCTTTTCTTATTGTTCCTTTGCAAACAGACGCCTGCTGCGGGCCCTGGGTCCGTTGCCCCTCTCCGCCGTCACCCCGACAACGGGTTCATTGTGACGCAGGCCGTCCCCCGCCGAAACCTTGCAAACCCAGGCCCGCTGCGAGCCTGGGGACCGTTGCCCCTCTCCGCCGTCACCCCGACAACGGGTTCATTGTGACACAGGTCGCCCCCGCCCAGACCTTGCAAACGGACGCCTGCTGCGGGCCCTGGGTCCGTTGCCCCTCTCCGCCGTCACACCGACAACGGGTTCATTGTGACGCAGGCCGCCCCTGACCAAACCTTGCAAACCCAGGCCTGCTGCGGGCCTGGGGACCGTTGCCCCTCTCCGCTGTCACCCCGACAACGGGTTCATTGTGACGCAGGCCGCCCCTGACCAAACCTTGAAAACCCAGGCCCGGTGCGGGCCCGGGGTTTTGTTCCCCTCTCCGCCGTCACCCCGACAACGGCTTCCTTGTGACGCAGGCCGTCCCCCGCCCAAACCTTGCAAACCCAGGCCTGCTGCGGGCCCTGGGTCCGTTGCCCCTCTCCGCCGTCACCCCGACAACAGGTTCATTGTGACGCAGGCCGCCCCCGACAAAACCTTGCAAACCCAGGCCTGCTGCGGGCCTGGGGTTTGTTGCCCCCCTCCTCCGTCACCCCGACACCGGCTTCCTTGGGCAGTACCTGATCGCAGTACCTGATTGGGTGCAGGACCCTCCCGACTTAGCCGAACGGCCCTGAGGACGAGGAGCTACTTCGCTGCTCCTTTCCAGGGAATGGGGTCGACTGGGAGCCGACACGAGCGCATCACACGGACACACGCAGGCATGGGGCGCATCGACGCAGCCGGTGACGCGGGCTGCAAGACAACAAGGCGGCGTTATCAACACAGTTGCAAACCTTTTCTTGTCCCTTCCTGGCTTTCGGACTCCTCACCCACTGCCGCCCTCCGCTGCAGGCCCACGGTCCGTTGTCCCTCTCCTCCGTCACCCCGACAACGGGTTCATTGTGACACAGGTCGCCCCCGCCCAGACCTTGCAAACGGACGCCTGCTGCGGGCCCTGGGTCCGTTGCCCCTCTCCGCCGTCACCCCGACAACGGGTTCATTGTGACGCAGGCCGCCCCTGACCAAACCTTGAAAACCCAGGCCCGGTGCGGGCCCGGGGTTTTGTTCCCCTCTCCGCCGTCACCCCGACAACGGCTTCCTTGTGACGCAGGCCGTCCCCCGCCCAAACCTTGCAAACCCAGGCCTGCTGCGGGCCCTGGGTCCGTTGCCCCTCTCCGCCGTCACCCCGACAACAGGTTCATTGTGACGCAGGCCGCCCCTGACCAAACCTTGAAAACCCAGGCCTGCTGCGGGCCCGGGGTCCGTTGCCCCTCTCCGCCGTCACCCCGACAACGGGTTCATTGTGACGCAGGCCGTCCCCCGCCGAAACCTTGGAAACCCAGGCCTGCTGCGGGCCCTGGGTCCGTTGCCCCTCTCTGTCGTCACCCCGACAACGACTTCCCTGTGACGCAGGCCGCCCCCTGACCAAACCTTGCAAACCCAGGCCTGCTGCGGGCCCGGGGTTTTGTTCCCCTCTCCGCCGTCACCCCGACAACGACTTCCCTGTGACGCAGGCCGCCCCTGACCAAACCTCGAAAACCCAGGCCTGCTGCGGGCCCTGGGTCCGTTGCCCCTCTCCGCCGTCACCCCGACAACGGGTTCATTGTGACGCAGGCCGCCCCCCGCCCAAACCTTGCAAACCCAGGCCTGCTATGGGCCCGGGGTCTTTTGCCCGTCTCCACCGTCACCCCGACAACGGGTTCATTGTGACGCAGGCCCGCCCCCGACAAAACCTTGCAAACCCAGGCCTGCTGCGGGCCTGGGGTTTGTTGCCCCCCTCCTCCGTCACCCCGACATCGGCTTCCTTGGGCAGTACCTGATCGCAGTACCTGATTGGGTGCAGGACCCTCCCGACTTAGCCGAACGGCCCTGAGGACGAGGAGCTACTTCGCTGCTCCTTTCCAGGGAATGGGGTCGACTGGGAGCTGACACGAGCGCATCACACGGACACACGCATGCATGGGGCGCATCGACGCGGCTGATGACACGGGCTGCAAGACAACAAGGTGGCGTTATCAACACAGTTGCAAACCTTTTCTTGTCCCTTCCTGGCTTTCGGACTCCTCACCCACTGCCGCCCTCCGCTGCAGGCCCACGGTCCGTTGCCCCTCTCCTCCGTCACCCCAACAACGGGTTCATTGTGACGCAGGCCGCCCCCACCCAAACCTTTCAAACCCAGGCCCGCTGCGGTCCTGGGGTTTGTTGCCCCTCTCCGCCGTCACCCCGACAACGGGTTCATTGTGACGCAGGCCGTCCCCCGCCGAAACCTTGCAAACCCAGGCCCGCTGCGAGCCTGGGGACCGTTGCCCCTCTCCGCTGTCACCCCGACAACGGGTTCATTGTGACACAGGTCGCCCCCGCCCAGACCTTGCAAACGGACGCCTGCTGCGGGCCCTGGGTCCGTTGCCCCTCTCCGCCGTCACCCCGACAACGGTTTCATTGTGACGCAGGCCGTCCCCCGCCCAAACCTTGCAAACCCAGGCCTGCTATGGGCCCGGGGTCTTTTGCCCGTCTCCACCGTCACCCCGACAACGGGTTCATTGTGACGCAGGCCCCCCCCCGACAAAACCTTGCAAACCCAGGCCTGCTGCGGGCCCTGGGTCCGTTGCCCCTCTCCGCCCTCACCCCGACAACGGGTTCATTGTGACGCAGGCCGCCCCTGACCAAACCTTGAAAACCCAGGCCTGCTGCGAGCCCTGGGTCCGTTGCCCCTCTCCGCCGTCACCCCGACAACGGGTTCATTGTGACGCAGGCCGTCCCCCGCCGAAACCTTGGAAACCCAGGCCTGCTGCGGGCCCTGGGTCCGTTGCCCCTCTCTGTCGTCACCCCGACAACGACTTCCCTGTGACGCAGGCCGCCCCCTGACCAAACCTTGCAAACCCAGGCCTGCTGCGGGCCCGGGGTTTTGTTCCCCTCTCCGCCGTCACCCCGACAACGACTTCCCTGTGACGCAGGCCGTCCCCCGCCAAAACCTTGAAAACTCAGGCCTGCTATGGGCCCGGGGTCTCTTGCCCCTCTCCACCGTCACCCCGACAACGGGTTCATTGCGACGCAGGCCGCCCCTGACCAAACCTCGAAAACCCAGGCCTGCTGCGGGCCCTGGGTCCGTTGCCCCTCTCCGCCGTCACCCCGACAACGGGTTCATTGTGACGCAGGCCGCCCCCCGCCCAAACCTTGCAAACCCAGGCCTGCTATGGGCCCGGGGTCTTTTGCCCGTCTCCACCGTCACCCCGACAACGGGTTCATTGTGACGCAGGCCCGCCCCCGACAAAACCTTGCAAACCCAGGCCTGCTGCGGGCCTGGGGTTTGTTGCCCCCCTCCTCCGTCACCCCGACATCGGCTTCCTTGGGCAGTACCTGATCGCAGTACCTGATTGGGTGCAGGACCCTCCCGACTTAGCCGAACGGCCCTGAGGACGAGGAGCTACTTCGCTGCTCCTTTCCAGGGAATGGGGTCGACTGGGAGCTGACACGAGCGCATCACACGGACACACGCATGCATGGGGCGCATCGACGCGGCTGATGACACGGGCTGCAAGACAACAAGGTGGCGTTATCAACACAGTTGCAAACCTTTTCTTGTCCCTTCCTGGCTTTCGGACTCCTCACCCACTGCCGCCCTCCGCTGCAGGCCCACGGTCCGTTGCCCCTCTCCTCCGTCACCCCAACAACGGGTTCATTGTGACGCAGGCCGCCCCCACCCAAACCTTTCAAACCCAGGCCCGCTGCGGTCCTGGGGTTTGTTGCCCCTCTCCGCCGTCACCCCGACAACGGGTTCATTGTGACGCAGGCCGTCCCCCGCCGAAACCTTGCAAACCCAGGCCCGCTGCGAGCCTGGGGACCGTTGCCCCTCTCCGCTGTCACCCCGACAACGGGTTCATTGTGACACAGGTCGCCCCCGCCCAGACCTTGCAAACGGACGCCTGCTGCGGGCCCTGGGTCCGTTGCCCCTCTCCGCCGTCACCCCGACAACGGTTTCATTGTGACGCAGGCCGTCCCCCGCCCAAACCTTGCAAACCCAGGCCTGCTATGGGCCCGGGGTCTTTTGCCCGTCTCCACCGTCACCCCGACAACGGGTTCATTGTGACGCAGGCCCCCCCCCGACAAAACCTTGCAAACCCAGGCCTGCTGCGGGCCCTGGGTCCGTTGCCCCTCTCCGCCCTCACCCCGACAACGGGTTCATTGTGACGCAGGCCGCCCCTGACCAAAGCTTGAAAACCCAGGCCTGCTGCGAGCCCTGGGTCCGTTGCCCCTCTCCGCCGTCACCCCGACAACGGGTTCATTGTGACGCAGGCCGCCCCCCGCCGAAACCTTGGAAACCCAGGCCTGCTGCGGGCCCTGGGTCCGTTGCCCCTCTCTGTCGTCACCCCGACAACGACTTCCCTGTGACGCAGGCCGCCCCCTGACCAAACCTTGCAAACCCAGGCCTGCTGCGGGCCCGGGGTTTTGTTCCCCTCTCCGCCGTCACCCCGACAACGACTTCCCTGTGACGCAGGCCGTCCCCCGCCAAAACCTTGAAAACTCAGGCCTGCTATGGGCCCGGGGTCTCTTGCCCCTCTCCACCGTCACCCCGACAACGGGTTCATTGCGACGCAGGCCGCCCCTGACCAAACCTCGAAAACCCAGGCCTGCTGCGGGCCCTGGGTCCGTTGCCCCTCTCCGCCGTCACCCCGACAACGGGTTCATTGTGACGCAGGCCGCCCCCCGCCCAAACCTTGCAAACCCAGGCCTGCTATGGGCCCGGGGTCTTTTGCCCGTCTCCACCGTCACCCCGACAACGGGTTCATTGTGACGCAGGCCCGCCCCCGACAAAACCTTGCAAACCCAGGCCTGCTGCGGGCCTGGGGTTTGTTGCCCCCCTCCTCCGTCACCCCGACATCGGCTTCCTTGGGCAGTACCTGATCGCAGTACCTGATTGGGTGCAGGACCCTCCCGACTTAGTCGAACGGCCCTGAGGACGAGGAGCTACTTCGCTGCTCCTTTCCAGGGAATGGGGTCGACTGGGAGCTGACACGAGCGCATCACACGGACACACGCATGCATGGGGCGCATCGACGCGGCTGATGACACGGGCTGCAAGACAACAAGGTGGCGTTATCAACACAGTTGCAAACCTTTTCTTGTCCCTTCCTGGCTTTCGGACTCCTCACCCACTGCCGCCCTCCGCTGCAGGCCCACGGTCCGTTGCCCCTCTCCTCCGTCACGCCAACAACGGGTTCATTGTGACGCAGGCCGCCCCCACCCAAACCTTTCAAACCCAGGCCCGCTGCGGTCCTGGGGTTTGTTGCCCCTCTCCGCCGTCACCCCGACAACGGGTTCATTGTGACGCAGGCCGTCCCCCGCCGAAACCTTGCAAACCCAGGCCCGCTGCGAGCCTGGGGACCGTTGCCCCTCTCCGCTGTCACCCCGACAACGGGTTCATTGTGACACAGGTCGCCCCCGCCCAGACCTTGCAAACGGACGCCTGCTGCGGGCCCTGGGTCCGTTGCCCCTCTCCGCCGTCACCCCGACAACGGTTTCATTGTGACGCAGGCCGTCCCCCGCCCAAACCTTGCAAACCCAGGCCTGCTATGGGCCCGGGGTCTTTTGCCCGTCTCCACCGTCACCCCGACAACGGGTTCATTGTGACGCAGGCCCGCCCCCGACAAAACCTTGCAAACCCAGGCCTGCTGCGGGCCTGGGGTTTGTTGCCCCCCTCCTCCGTCACCCCGACATCGGCTTCCTTGGGCAGTACCTGATCGCAGTACCTGATTGGGTGCAGGACCCTCCCGACTTAGCCGAACGGCCCTGAGGACGAGGAGCTACTTCGCTGCTCCTTTCCAGGGAATGGGGTCGACTGGGAGCTGACACGAGCGCATCACACGGACACACGCATGCATGGGGCGCATCGACGCGGCTGATGACACGGGCTGCAAGACAACAAGGTGGCGTTATCAACACAGTTGCAAACCTTTTCTTGTCCCTTCCTGGCTTTCGGACTCCTCACCCACTGCCGCCCTCCGCTGCAGGCCCACGGTCCGTTGCCCCTCTCCTCCGTCACCCCAACAATGGGTTCATTGTGACGCAGGCCGCCCCCACCCAAACCTTTCAAACCCAGGCCCGCTGCGGTCCTGGGGTTTGTTGCCCCTCTCCGCCGTCACCCCGACAACGGGTTCATTGTGACGCAGGCCGTCCCCCGCCGAAACCTTGCAAACCCCGGCCCGCTGCGAGCCTGGGGACCGTTGCCCCTCTCCGCTGTCACCCCGACAACGGGTTCATTGTGACACAGGTCGCCCCCGCCCAGACCTTGCAAACGGACGCCTGCTGCGGGCCCTGGGTCCGTTGCCCCTCTCCGCCGTCACCCCGACAACGGGTTCATTGTGACGCAGGCCGCCCCTGACCAAACCTTGAAAACCCAGGCCCGGTGCGGGCCCGGGGTTTTGTTCCCCTCTCCGCCGTCACCCCGACAACGACTTCCCTGTGACGCAGGCCGTCCCCTGCCCAAACCTTGAAAACCCAGGCCTGCTATGGGCCCGGGGTCCGTTGCCCCTCTCCACCGTCACCCCGACAACGGGTTCATTGTCACGCAGGTCCCCCCCGACAAAACCTTGCAAACCCAGGCCTGCTGCGGGCCCGGGGTTTGTTGCCCCCCTCCTCCGTCACCCCGACACCGGCTTCCTTGGGCAGTACCTGATCGCAGTACCTGATTGGGTGCAGGACCCTCCCGACTTAGCCGAACGGCCCTGAGGACGAGGAGCTACTTCGCTGCTCTTTTCCAGGGAATGGGGTCGACTGGGAGCCGACACGAGCGCATCACACGGACACACGCAGGCATGGGGCGCATCGACGCGGCCGATGACGCGGGCTGCAAGACAACAAGGTGGCGTTATCAACACAGTTGCAAACCTTTTCTTGTCCCTTCCTGGCTTTCGGACTCCTCACCCACTGCCGCCCTCCGCTGCAGGCCCACGGTCCATTGCCCCTCTCCTCCGTCACCCCAACAACGGGTTCATTGTGATGCAGGCCGCCCCCGCCCAAACCTTGCAAGCCCAGGACTGCTGCGGGCCTGGGGTTTGTTGCCCCTCTCCTCCGTCACCCCGACAACGGGTTCATTGTGACGCAGGCCGTCCCCGCCCAAACCTTGCAAATGCAGGACTGCTGCAGGCCCGGGGTTTTTTTCCCCTCTCCGCCGTCACCCCGACAACGGGTTCATTGTGACGTAGGCCGCCCCCGCCCAAGTTTAGCAAACGCACGGCTGCTGCAGGCCGTGGGTCCGTTGTCCATCTCCGCCGTCACCCTGAAAACGGCTTCCTTGTGATGCAGGTCGCCCCCGACCAAACCTTGCAAACCCAGGCCCGCTGCAGGCCCGGGGTCCATTGCCCCTCTCTGCCGCCACCCCGACAACGGCTTCCTTGTGACCCAGGCTGCCGCCGCCCAAACCCTGCAAACCCAGGCCTGCTGCGGGCCCGGGATCCGTTTCCCCTCTCCGTCATCACCCTGAAAACGGATTCATTGTGACGCAGGCCGTTCCCCGCCGAAACCCTGCAACCCGAGGGCCGCTGAGGGCCCGGCTTATGTTATCCCGTCTCCGCCGTCATGCCGACAACGCGTTCATTGTGATGCAGGCCGTCCCTCCACTCACGCTGCACCCCGTGACCTGCTGCGATCCTAGCTGCCGTTACCCTGTCTCCACCCTCATGCCCTCAACAGGTACATTGCGATGCAGGTTGCCCCCGCCCAAAGCCCGCACCCCGTGGCCCGCAGCGAGCCCGGCCGCCATTACCCCATCTCCACTGTCACCCTGGCAACAGGTCCATTGTGACACAGGTTTCCCCTATGAGCCCAGCCGCCGTTCTTTGTCTCCACCGCACCTCCCCCCATCCCCCCGACAACCCCACATACTATTCACTGTGATATAGGCTATTCCCCTCCCCGCCCCAGCCCTGCACCCTGTGGCTTGCTGCAAACCCGGCCGCCATTAATCCCTCTCCACCGTCACCCCGATAAAAGGTTCATTGTGACACATGCTGCCTATTGGAGCCTGGCTGCCCTTCCCTGTCTCCGCCGCGCCCACCCCCTCCCCAAACCCCACCGCCCCCCCACCCCGTGCCTCAACCCCCCCCCCCGCCCGCCAGCCTCCCTTCTCTGCCCCACCCCTCCTCGTCGGCCTCGCACACGGTTCACTGTGACACAGGAACACACACACCCCCCCACCCCCCCCCCCCGATTCCTGGACCGTGTGGCTTGCTTCCTTGCCCAGCCGCCCCTACGGGAAGTTGAAGCGGGGAGACTTTAGGACCCAGCGCCGTCTCTGTCTCCTCACTCCTGTCCCTGCCCACCGTTGCCGGCTTTGCCACTGCCGCGGGGAGACTTTAGGACCCAGCGGCGTCTCTGTCTCCTCACTCCTGTCCCTGCCCACCGTTGCCGGCTTTGCCACCGCCGCGGGGAGACTTTAGGACCCAGCGGCGTCTCTTCCTGTTTCCCAGCCGCGCGGCAGAAGGGAGTCCTGGCGCCGTGCAGTCTCGACCCCGGGCTCCCGGGGCACAAGCCCGTGCTCCTGCCCCGACTCCCGCGTTTCTTTCTCAGTCAGTCACTCGCCCTGCTGCAGTCCTGCCTGCCGCCCGCCCCCCCTTGTACTCCACCTGCTGCCACGAGTTGAAAAACAAACGAACGCTGAGCCGGGGGTGGGGGTGGGGGTGGGGGTGTGTGTGGGGGGGGAAGGGATAAAAGCCCAAAACCCCCAAAACTCTCTCAACTGACCTAAACAGAAATCTTTGTCAAAAGGGAAACCATCTCTTCTTCAGCCTACCTTTCCACCAGACTCCGGCTCGCCGACCGCCCTGTTGCCTTCCCTTGTGCCAGACCACCCCCCTCCTTTCCCCTGCCGCTGCTGGCGCCACAAATGAGCCCGTGACCCTTGGCTAGGCGGGAAATGCCGCCCACTCCTCCCTGAAGGAGGATCCAGCTACCTCTCTGCGCCTTCCCCCGCCCCCCCTCCTCGGGGGCGCCAGACAGACTGCTTGGAGAGGAGAAGCACCTGACCTCCTCAGGGCGGGAGAGAGAGGAAGGGGGGGGGGGGTGGGCGGGGGGGGTGGTGCTCGCGCGCTTATCTGTGTGTATGTCTGTTTGGGGGGGGAAGCATGTATGTCTGAGTTGGCACCTGCAGACACATTTACAGCTGGTCAACGTATTTTATTCCCGGGAAATGAAGAAATAAATTCAAGCCGGAAAATAAAATTCCAAAAAAAACAACGGTAAAAAGTTTGGGGGGGGGGGGAGGAGAAGGAGTAGGGGGAGGAGAAGGAAGAAAAGAAAAGGAAAAATAAACCCTCGAGGCGCGGACTTGGCAGTGGGGCACCCCATCCGGAAGCAGAGACTCCTAACTCTCGAAAAAGTTGGGGTACGGGGTGAAAAGGTGCGTGGAAAGGTTGGTTTTACGCACAACCAGCTACAGCGGGTGCCACCAGGTGTCCACGGCTGCGAAAGTGTCGCCAGGTCTACCCGGCTCCGCAGCGCCACCCGGTCTCCCGGGCTCCGGCATTGTAGCCAGGTCTACCTGGCTCCGCAACGCCACCCGGCCTCCCGGGCTCTGGCGGTGTTCGCCAGGCCTACCGTGCTCCGCAGCGCCACCCGGTCTCCCGGGCTCCGGCGGTGTTTGCCCGGTCTACCCGGCTCCGCAGAACCACCCGATCTCCCTTTCCCCGCTCCGGCGGTGTTTGCCAGGCCTACCCGGCTCCGCGGCGCCACCCGGCCTCTCCGGCTCTGGCGGTGTTTGCACGGTCTACCCGGCTCCGATGAACCACCCGGTCCCCCTTCCCCGCTCCGGCGGTGCCGCCGGGCGTACCCGGCTCCGCAGCGCCACCCGGCCTCCCGGGCTCCGGCGGTGTTAGCCCGGTCTACCCGGCTCCGCAGAACCACCCGGTCCCCCTTCCCTGCTCCGGCGGTGCCGCCAGGCCTTCCCGGCTCCGCAGCGCCACCCTGCCCCTCCGGCTCCGGCGGTGTTTGCCCGGTCTACCCTGCTCCGCAGAACCTCCCGGTCCCCATTCCCCGCTCCGGCGGTGCCGCCAGGCCTTCCCGGCTCCGCAGCGCCACCCTGCCCCTCCGGCTCCGGCGGTGTTTGCCCGGTCTACCCGGCTCCGCAGAACCTCCCGGTCCCCATTCCCCGCTCCGGCGGTGCCGCCAGGCCTACCCGGCTCCGCAGCGCCACCCGGCCTCTCCGGCTCTGGCGGTGTTGGCCCGGTCTACCCCGCTCCGCAGAACCACCTGGTCTCCCTTCACGGCTCCGGCGGTGCCGCCAGGCCTTCCCGGCTCCGCAGCGCCACCCTGCCCCTCCGGCTCCGGCGGTGTTTGCCCGGTCTACCCGGCTCCGCAGAACCTCCCGGTCCCCATTCCCCGCTCCGGCGGTGCCGCCAGGCCTTCCCGGCTCCGCAGCGCCACCCTGCCCCTCCGGCTCCGGCGGTGTTTGCCCGGTCTACCCGGCTCCGCAGAACCTCCCGGTCCCCATTCCCCGCTCCGGCGGTGCCGCCAGGCCTTCCCGGCTCCGCAGCGCCACCCTGCCCCTCCGGCTCCGGCGGTGTTTGCCCGGTCTACCCGGCTCCGCAGAACCTCCCGGTCCCCATTCCCCGCTCCGGCGGTGCCGCCAGGCCTACCCGGCTCCGCAGCGCCACCCGGCCTCTCCGGCTCTGGCGGTGTTGGCCCGGTCTACCCCGCTCCGCAGAACCACCTGGTCTCCCTTCACGGCTCCGGCGGTGCCGCCAGGCCTTCCCGGCTCCGCAGCGCCACCCTGCCCCTCCGGCTCCGGCGGTGTTTGCCCGGTCTACCCGGCTCCGCAGAACCTCCCGGTCCCCATTCCCCGCTCCGGCGGTGCCGCCAGGCCTACCCGGCTCCGCAGCGCCACCCGGCCTCTCCGGCTCTGGCGGTGTTGGCCCGGTCTACCCCGCTCCGCAGAACCACCTGGTCTCCCTTCACGGCTCCGGCGGTGCCGCCAGGCCTTCCCGGCTCCGCAGCGCCACCCGGCCTCCCGGGCTCCGGTGGTGTTAGCCCGGTCTACCCGGCTCCGCAGAACCACCCGGTCCTCCTTCCCCGCTCCGGCGGTGCCGCCAGGCCCACTCGGCTCTGCAGCTCCACCCGGCCTCTCCGGCTCTGGCGGTGTTGGCCCGGTCTACCCCGCTCCGCAGAACCACCTGGTCTCCCCGGCTCCGGCGGTGCCGCCAGGCCTACCCGGCTCCGCAGCGCCACCGTCTCCCGAGCTCTGGCGGTGTTGGCCAGCTCTTCCCGTATGCGCAGCACCACCCATTTTCTCTTTTCCGGTTCGGCGGTACCACCAGGCCTCCCCTTCTCCGGAGCGCTACCACCCGTTCTCCCTTTACGGCTCCGGCGGTGTCGCCAGGCCTACCCGGCTCTGCAGCGCCACCCGGCCTCCTGGGCTCCGGCGGTGTTAGCCAGGTCTACCGGGTTCCGTAGCGCCACCCGGTCACCCGTTCCCGCTCCTGCGGTGTAGCCAGGTCTACCCGTCTCCGCAGCGCCACCCGGTCTTGCGGTCTCCGTCGCTGTTGGTCAGGTCTACCCGTCTCCGCAGCGCCACCCGGTCTCCCGCGTTGTTTGCCAGGTCTACCCTGCTCCGCAGCGCCACCCGGTTTCCTCCTCGCTCTGGCGGAGCCGCCGTGCCTTCCCGGCTCCGAGATGCCGCCGGGTCTATTTATTTGCTCCGCCAGGTCCACCCTGCTCTGCATCGTTTCGCGGTCTACCCGGCACTGGCATGACGAGCCTTACGGACCTTCGGGGTAGACCTGTGCTCCCTGCGGCTGCCTTGGTGTTTTCGAAGGGGTCGCTGTTTCGCGGTGCCTCCAGTTGCGTCATCGTAGAAAGCGGCAGCAGTACAGCGCCACCCCGGTAAAGTCCATAGTCGCTCTCTTGAAAGCGAAACCGGGCGTGGACTTAGTTTTACATACTATAGGGGCGAGCGGTGACTCGCGCTTGCAGCTCAGCTCGTGAGCGGCTGCAATGCCCGCGGCGCGGCCGGTGTTAAGTGGGGCGCTGGTCGGCCGTTGAGGTGGCTCTTGTCCCGGTGGTGGCTCAAATTGCCTGCTTGCTCGGCACGGTTGCTCTCTCGCGCTGGTATGCCAAACCCCCACCCCAGCACAGTCGAGAGACCCGGGGAAAGTTGGAGAACGGTCGCAACCGCTGTCCGTTGCATGCCTGGCACCGGTGTTGAGGGTTTGGCTTGAAGCCGAGTTCACCCCGGGCAGAGCTTGATGCTTGGTGGCGGTCGCCAGGCACTCGAACGCTGTGGGGGGGAGACTAGCCTGCCCAGTGGCTTTTCTCTCTCCCTTCTCCTCCGTTGGGTCCCTTGGGATGACCCCGCTGATTTTGGGCAAAAAGGTGAACCAGGACGAGAATTTGCCCCCCCCCGATGGTGTCCAGCCTCCCGTGGCTGCCGCCAGCTCCTTTGAGGGTCTGATCCAAGAGGGAATGGAATGTTGGCGGTGAGGTGGCGTCGCCTCATCCTTCTTTTCACCCCCACCCCCGGCCTTAAGCTGGGGACGCCTGCGAAGCGGGCAAGAGTAACACACACAGGGGCTGCCGCTCCCGGCGGTTGGCCAGTCCAATGCAGATGAACTCCGGGGGTTGAGAGTCTCGAGCCTGCTCCCGTGGCTTTTGCTGGCTCTCCCCCCCTAGAACGCGTTTTTCTTTCCGGCCTTAAGCTGGAGCCCTGTCCCCCCCTGCACGTCGGGGGGCAGAGCCGGTGCAGCTGCCCGCTGTCATTGGCGGTGAGCTTGAGTCGTGCAGGCGGCCGTAGAGTCTCGAGCCTGCTTCGGCTTTCTCTGGCCTCCCATGCCGCGAGAGCCCGATGACCAACGGGCGAGGTGTCAGCGGTGCCACCTTGCCTT
>NC_084786.1:2005616-2008116 GCF_028858725.1 Colius striatus
CGTGCGAGGGTGCCAAGGGCTTTCCGGGCGTTCCGGAGCTGGTGGCTGCGTCGCCGAGGCGGGTACGGAGACGGCAGGGTTTCCCCCCGCGCCCTCCCCTCTCCTCCTCCCTCTTCCGAGGCAGGAGGTTTGTGGGGGGGGCCGGAGGCGCTCGGCCGTGACCGATGCCGCCTGTTGGCGCGCGAGGTTCTCTTGCCGGGTCGCGTCCCGCGCGAGCGGGCGGCCCGAGCCACGGCCCTCATCCCGGGCGCAGCGCCGGGCTCACTGAGGGAAACCCCCGGGCCCCGGGAAAGAGGCCGTGGTGATGGCGGTGGATGTCGGGCGCGCCCCCGCGGGCGGACGCTCCCCCCGATGGTGGCAGCGGGAGGAGGCACCCCTGCGGGGCCCTTCAGGTCGTTTCCCTCACCCCAGGGCCAGGTACCTAGCGTCCGCGTTTCCGCGGCCTTTCCTCGGTCGCGGAGCCGGGCGGAGGTTTAAAGACTCGGGCGGCTCGATGCGTCCCGCAGGGGTCGGGACGGGCGGGGCCAACGACGGTGGCGTTTCGGTAAGGGGCGGGAGTCTCTCCCGTGTAGGCCCTTGTCTCGGCCGCCACCGCCGCCCGCCCGCGCTCGTCCCCGCGGGACGGTCGTGCCGGGGAGGGGTCCTCCTGCCCCCCCCTTTCCGCGGTCCGGTCTCGGCGCAGCGAGACCGCGGTGCGGTCGGCCGTGCCCGGCCTGCCTTCCTCTCGAAGCGGGCGTCCCCGGCTTGGAGCGCGGGCTCCTCTGCCGCGGGGTTGGCGATTCCCCGTCGCTCCCCCTCGCCGCTGAGGCGGGGGGGAAAGGGGTTCGCCGGGAACGGCGCCTCGGGGTGCCGCGCTGCGCTCCGTTCTTGCTTCCCCGCCTCGGCGAGCGCTCTCGGTTGGTTTCCTTCCGCCAGCTGGCGTCCAGGGCGCGGTGCCCTCGGGCCCGGCGGTGGCGGCGCGACGCGCTCGGCCTGCCGATCCTTCGGCCGGTCGCTCGTCGCCGGCGGCGGCCGTCCCGGCCCCGGTGTCCCCCGTTCGTCACTTCCACGCCGCCTGTCCCTGCCGTTTCCGGGTGAAGCGGCCGCGTGCAGTCGGAGGCATTCCCCGTCCCGGTCTCCGTGCGGAAGCGCGGGGGGCGGGCGGCTGCCCTCCGTCTGAGCGCGCGTCCGTCTTTCTCCCGGAGAAGAGAGAGGAGAGGGCCGAGGCGAGAAGCGTCGACGGCGGTGGCCGGGGACAGGTGCGTGCCGTTCCGTCCCGGCGGCGGGCCTCCGTGCGAGGAGGCGGCCGTGCGGTCGGGCGCGCCGCCGTTTCGGGCTCCGGGGGCTCGCCACCTTGTGGCGTTGGCGCGGCGGCGGAGCCGCCGGCGCGTGTCGGCGAGCCACGGTGGAGGGAAGAGCCTGGCTGTCGTTAGCGCGGTGCCGCGGGGGCGGCCGTTTTTTCCCGGTCGAGGTTGGGCAAAGTCGGGCAGGGTCGGACGTTGCCGCCGCCTCCGCGTGGAGGCCGGGCCGAGCCCGGGCGCCTGGGCCGCCTCCGAAGGGATCTCCCGAGGTGTGCTTCTCCCCCCCAGGTCCTGGGGGGGGTCGGTCGGGAGCGCGGGCTCCCCTCCCTCGCCCTTCGGAGTTTTCTCGCTCCTTTTTTTCCTTCTCCGCTTGTGTTCGTACGGTCACGCGAGGCGTGGCCTCTCCGCTGCGGCCTTGGCTGGGCTGGCGCGAGCCAGCGAGCGGGGCCGCGGGCGGTGAGGCCCATCCTCAAAAGGGGGCCGCTCCGTGTGAGCGGTCCCCGGCTCCCCCGCGCGCGTGGGGCGGTGCCGAAAGCCAGACAACTCTTAGCGGTGGATCACTCGGCTCGTGCGTCGATGAAGAACGCAGCTAGCTGCGAGAATTAATGTGAATTGCAGGACACATTGATCATCGACACTTCGAACGCACTTGCGGCCCCGGGTTCCTCCCGGGGCTACGCCTGTCTGAGCGTCGCTTGACGATCAATCGCCGGCTGAGCCGCCGCCCCTGGCAAGCAGCGAGGGGCAGCGGTGGCAGCGGCGCGGCTGGGGTTGCCTCGCAGGTCCCCGTCGGCGGGCCTTCGTCCCCCTAAATCGAGACTCGGGGAGCGCTCCGAAGCTCCCCGCTCCCGGAGCGCCTGCTGGACGGAGTTCGTCCCGCCGGGGCCGCCAGGGTGTCGTTCGGGCCGGTCGGGCCCGGCGCGGCGGTGGGGAGAGAGAGAGAAGGTGTTCGGGGGGCGAGGCGCGGGCCTCGCCCCCGGCCTCCCGCGCGGGCGGCTGTCTGCGGGTGGGTACCGCGGCGGTACCGTGCCGTGCTGCCGCGCGCGCGTGCGTGCGCCGGGGACGCGGTAACGGGTGTGGCGGGGATGGGGCGGCGTGCGCGCCTGCCCCCACCCTTCGCTTTTTCCCGTCGCGCCCGTCTCTCCTCCTTGTCTCTCCTCCCCGCTTCGGCCGCCGCGCCGCGGGTGGGCGGCCGCGGATCGTAGCGTCCGCGGTGTCTG
>NC_084786.1:2015616-2030616 GCF_028858725.1 Colius striatus
TTTAATCATCACACACGCGCAAATTAAAACTCCTGGCCCTGGAAATGACTTCCGCCGATGTGTGTGTCCATTGAGCGTTGATTGCTCTTAGCGTAGCAACAAACTGTAATACATGAATTAAAACTGAATGAAGAGGATTCATCCCAATTCGATTCTTAACTCAAAGGTAGTTAGCTAGTGGGGTTTTTTGTTTTGGTTTTTTTTTTTTTTTTTTTTTTTTTTTTTACTCATAAACAAATGAACTTCATCAGCTAATTGTCTAGTGACAATGAATTAACTAAGTAACGAATTCATAGATAACCATTTAGCTTACCTCGTCGAGGATGCCGCCTGGCCGCAGAATCTTCCGAGCAAACAAAAACACGCGCATGCCGCTTGCACCCCGTTCCTCTTTTCTTATTGTTCCTTTGCAAACAGACGCCTGCTGCGGGCCCTGGGTCCGTTGCCCCTCTCCGCCGTCACCCCGACAACGGGTTCATTGTGACGCAGGCCGTCCCCCGCCGAAACCTTGCAAACCCAGGCCCGCTGCGAGCCTGGGGACCGTTGCCCCTCTCCGCCGTCACCCCGACAACGGGTTCATTGTGACACAGGTCGCCCCCGCCCAGACCTTGCAAACGGACGCCTGCTGCGGGCCCTGGGTCCGTTGCCCCTCTCCGCCGTCACACCGACAACGGGTTCATTGTGACGCAGGCCGCCCCTGACCAAACCTTGCAAACCCAGGCCTGCTGCGGGCCTGGGGACCGTTGCCCCTCTCCGCTGTCACCCCGACAACGGGTTCATTGTGACGCAGGCCGCCCCTGACCAAACCTTGAAAACCCAGGCCCGGTGCGGGCCCGGGGTTTTGTTCCCCTCTCCGCCGTCACCCCGACAACGGCTTCCTTGTGACGCAGGCCGTCCCCCGCCCAAACCTTGCAAACCCAGGCCTGCTGCGGGCCCTGGGTCCGTTGCCCCTCTCCGCCGTCACCCCGACAACAGGTTCATTGTGACGCAGGCCGCCCCCGACAAAACCTTGCAAACCCAGGCCTGCTGCGGGCCTGGGGTTTGTTGCCCCCCTCCTCCGTCACCCCGACACCGGCTTCCTTGGGCAGTACCTGATCGCAGTACCTGATTGGGTGCAGGACCCTCCCGACTTAGCCGAACGGCCCTGAGGACGAGGAGCTACTTCGCTGCTCCTTTCCAGGGAATGGGGTCGACTGGGAGCCGACACGAGCGCATCACACGGACACACGCAGGCATGGGGCGCATCGACGCAGCCGGTGACGCGGGCTGCAAGACAACAAGGCGGCGTTATCAACACAGTTGCAAACCTTTTCTTGTCCCTTCCTGGCTTTCGGACTCCTCACCCACTGCCGCCCTCCGCTGCAGGCCCACGGTCCGTTGTCCCTCTCCTCCGTCACCCCGACAACGGGTTCATTGTGACACAGGTCGCCCCCGCCCAGACCTTGCAAACGGACGCCTGCTGCGGGCCCTGGGTCCGTTGCCCCTCTCCGCCGTCACCCCGACAACGGGTTCATTGTGACGCAGGCCGCCCCTGACCAAACCTTGAAAACCCAGGCCCGGTGCGGGCCCGGGGTTTTGTTCCCCTCTCCGCCGTCACCCCGACAACGGCTTCCTTGTGACGCAGGCCGTCCCCCGCCCAAACCTTGCAAACCCAGGCCTGCTGCGGGCCCTGGGTCCGTTGCCCCTCTCCGCCGTCACCCCGACAACAGGTTCATTGTGACGCAGGCCGCCCCTGACCAAACCTTGAAAACCCAGGCCTGCTGCGGGCCCGGGGTCCGTTGCCCCTCTCCGCCGTCACCCCGACAACGGGTTCATTGTGACGCAGGCCGTCCCCCGCCGAAACCTTGGAAACCCAGGCCTGCTGCGGGCCCTGGGTCCGTTGCCCCTCTCTGTCGTCACCCCGACAACGACTTCCCTGTGACGCAGGCCGCCCCCTGACCAAACCTTGCAAACCCAGGCCTGCTGCGGGCCCGGGGTTTTGTTCCCCTCTCCGCCGTCACCCCGACAACGACTTCCCTGTGACGCAGGCCGCCCCTGACCAAACCTCGAAAACCCAGGCCTGCTGCGGGCCCTGGGTCCGTTGCCCCTCTCCGCCGTCACCCCGACAACGGGTTCATTGTGACGCAGGCCGCCCCCCGCCCAAACCTTGCAAACCCAGGCCTGCTATGGGCCCGGGGTCTTTTGCCCGTCTCCACCGTCACCCCGACAACGGGTTCATTGTGACGCAGGCCCGCCCCCGACAAAACCTTGCAAACCCAGGCCTGCTGCGGGCCTGGGGTTTGTTGCCCCCCTCCTCCGTCACCCCGACATCGGCTTCCTTGGGCAGTACCTGATCGCAGTACCTGATTGGGTGCAGGACCCTCCCGACTTAGCCGAACGGCCCTGAGGACGAGGAGCTACTTCGCTGCTCCTTTCCAGGGAATGGGGTCGACTGGGAGCTGACACGAGCGCATCACACGGACACACGCATGCATGGGGCGCATCGACGCGGCTGATGACACGGGCTGCAAGACAACAAGGTGGCGTTATCAACACAGTTGCAAACCTTTTCTTGTCCCTTCCTGGCTTTCGGACTCCTCACCCACTGCCGCCCTCCGCTGCAGGCCCACGGTCCGTTGCCCCTCTCCTCCGTCACCCCAACAACGGGTTCATTGTGACGCAGGCCGCCCCCACCCAAACCTTTCAAACCCAGGCCCGCTGCGGTCCTGGGGTTTGTTGCCCCTCTCCGCCGTCACCCCGACAACGGGTTCATTGTGACGCAGGCCGTCCCCCGCCGAAACCTTGCAAACCCAGGCCCGCTGCGAGCCTGGGGACCGTTGCCCCTCTCCGCTGTCACCCCGACAACGGGTTCATTGTGACACAGGTCGCCCCCGCCCAGACCTTGCAAACGGACGCCTGCTGCGGGCCCTGGGTCCGTTGCCCCTCTCCGCCGTCACCCCGACAACGGTTTCATTGTGACGCAGGCCGTCCCCCGCCCAAACCTTGCAAACCCAGGCCTGCTATGGGCCCGGGGTCTTTTGCCCGTCTCCACCGTCACCCCGACAACGGGTTCATTGTGACGCAGGCCCCCCCCCGACAAAACCTTGCAAACCCAGGCCTGCTGCGGGCCCTGGGTCCGTTGCCCCTCTCCGCCCTCACCCCGACAACGGGTTCATTGTGACGCAGGCCGCCCCTGACCAAACCTTGAAAACCCAGGCCTGCTGCGAGCCCTGGGTCCGTTGCCCCTCTCCGCCGTCACCCCGACAACGGGTTCATTGTGACGCAGGCCGTCCCCCGCCGAAACCTTGGAAACCCAGGCCTGCTGCGGGCCCTGGGTCCGTTGCCCCTCTCTGTCGTCACCCCGACAACGACTTCCCTGTGACGCAGGCCGCCCCCTGACCAAACCTTGCAAACCCAGGCCTGCTGCGGGCCCGGGGTTTTGTTCCCCTCTCCGCCGTCACCCCGACAACGACTTCCCTGTGACGCAGGCCGTCCCCCGCCAAAACCTTGAAAACTCAGGCCTGCTATGGGCCCGGGGTCTCTTGCCCCTCTCCACCGTCACCCCGACAACGGGTTCATTGCGACGCAGGCCGCCCCTGACCAAACCTCGAAAACCCAGGCCTGCTGCGGGCCCTGGGTCCGTTGCCCCTCTCCGCCGTCACCCCGACAACGGGTTCATTGTGACGCAGGCCGCCCCCCGCCCAAACCTTGCAAACCCAGGCCTGCTATGGGCCCGGGGTCTTTTGCCCGTCTCCACCGTCACCCCGACAACGGGTTCATTGTGACGCAGGCCCGCCCCCGACAAAACCTTGCAAACCCAGGCCTGCTGCGGGCCTGGGGTTTGTTGCCCCCCTCCTCCGTCACCCCGACATCGGCTTCCTTGGGCAGTACCTGATCGCAGTACCTGATTGGGTGCAGGACCCTCCCGACTTAGCCGAACGGCCCTGAGGACGAGGAGCTACTTCGCTGCTCCTTTCCAGGGAATGGGGTCGACTGGGAGCTGACACGAGCGCATCACACGGACACACGCATGCATGGGGCGCATCGACGCGGCTGATGACACGGGCTGCAAGACAACAAGGTGGCGTTATCAACACAGTTGCAAACCTTTTCTTGTCCCTTCCTGGCTTTCGGACTCCTCACCCACTGCCGCCCTCCGCTGCAGGCCCACGGTCCGTTGCCCCTCTCCTCCGTCACCCCAACAACGGGTTCATTGTGACGCAGGCCGCCCCCACCCAAACCTTTCAAACCCAGGCCCGCTGCGGTCCTGGGGTTTGTTGCCCCTCTCCGCCGTCACCCCGACAACGGGTTCATTGTGACGCAGGCCGTCCCCCGCCGAAACCTTGCAAACCCAGGCCCGCTGCGAGCCTGGGGACCGTTGCCCCTCTCCGCTGTCACCCCGACAACGGGTTCATTGTGACACAGGTCGCCCCCGCCCAGACCTTGCAAACGGACGCCTGCTGCGGGCCCTGGGTCCGTTGCCCCTCTCCGCCGTCACCCCGACAACGGTTTCATTGTGACGCAGGCCGTCCCCCGCCCAAACCTTGCAAACCCAGGCCTGCTATGGGCCCGGGGTCTTTTGCCCGTCTCCACCGTCACCCCGACAACGGGTTCATTGTGACGCAGGCCCCCCCCCGACAAAACCTTGCAAACCCAGGCCTGCTGCGGGCCCTGGGTCCGTTGCCCCTCTCCGCCCTCACCCCGACAACGGGTTCATTGTGACGCAGGCCGCCCCTGACCAAACCTTGAAAACCCAGGCCTGCTGCGAGCCCTGGGTCCGTTGCCCCTCTCCGCCGTCACCCCGACAACGGGTTCATTGTGACGCAGGCCGTCCCCCGCCGAAACCTTGGAAACCCAGGCCTGCTGCGGGCCCTGGGTCCGTTGCCCCTCTCTGTCGTCACCCCGACAACGACTTCCCTGTGACGCAGGCCGCCCCCTGACCAAACCTTGCAAACCCAGGCCTGCTGCGGGCCCGGGGTTTTGTTCCCCTCTCCGCCGTCACCCCGACAACGACTTCCCTGTGACGCAGGCCGTCCCCCGCCAAAACCTTGAAAACTCAGGCCTGCTATGGGCCCGGGGTCTCTTGCCCCTCTCCACCGTCACCCCGACAACGGGTTCATTGCGACGCAGGCCGCCCCTGACCAAACCTCGAAAACCCAGGCCTGCTGCGGGCCCTGGGTCCGTTGCCCCTCTCCGCCGTCACCCCGACAACGGGTTCATTGTGACGCAGGCCGCCCCCCGCCCAAACCTTGCAAACCCAGGCCTGCTATGGGCCCGGGGTCTTTTGCCCGTCTCCACCGTCACCCCGACAACGGGTTCATTGTGACGCAGGCCCGCCCCCGACAAAACCTTGCAAACCCAGGCCTGCTGCGGGCCTGGGGTTTGTTGCCCCCCTCCTCCGTCACCCCGACATCGGCTTCCTTGGGCAGTACCTGATCGCAGTACCTGATTGGGTGCAGGACCCTCCCGACTTAGCCGAACGGCCCTGAGGACGAGGAGCTACTTCGCTGCTCCTTTCCAGGGAATGGGGTCGACTGGGAGCTGACACGAGCGCATCACACGGACACACGCATGCATGGGGCGCATCGACGCGGCTGATGACACGGGCTGCAAGACAACAAGGTGGCGTTATCAACACAGTTGCAAACCTTTTCTTGTCCCTTCCTGGCTTTCGGACTCCTCACCCACTGCCGCCCTCCGCTGCAGGCCCACGGTCCGTTGCCCCTCTCCTCCGTCACCCCAACAACGGGTTCATTGTGACGCAGGCCGCCCCCACCCAAACCTTTCAAACCCAGGCCCGCTGCGGTCCTGGGGTTTGTTGCCCCTCTCCGCCGTCACCCCGACAACGGGTTCATTGTGACGCAGGCCGTCCCCCGCCGAAACCTTGCAAACCCAGGCCCGCTGCGAGCCTGGGGACCGTTGCCCCTCTCCGCTGTCACCCCGACAACGGGTTCATTGTGACACAGGTCGCCCCCGCCCAGACCTTGCAAACGGACGCCTGCTGCGGGCCCTGGGTCCGTTGCCCCTCTCCGCCGTCACCCCGACAACGGTTTCATTGTGACGCAGGCCGTCCCCCGCCCAAACCTTGCAAACCCAGGCCTGCTATGGGCCCGGGGTCTTTTGCCCGTCTCCACCGTCACCCCGACAACGGGTTCATTGTGACGCAGGCCCCCCCCCGACAAAACCTTGCAAACCCAGGCCTGCTGCGGGCCCTGGGTCCGTTGCCCCTCTCCGCCCTCACCCCGACAACGGGTTCATTGTGACGCAGGCCGCCCCTGACCAAAGCTTGAAAACCCAGGCCTGCTGCGAGCCCTGGGTCCGTTGCCCCTCTCCGCCGTCACCCCGACAACGGGTTCATTGTGACGCAGGCCGCCCCCCGCCGAAACCTTGGAAACCCAGGCCTGCTGCGGGCCCTGGGTCCGTTGCCCCTCTCTGTCGTCACCCCGACAACGACTTCCCTGTGACGCAGGCCGCCCCCTGACCAAACCTTGCAAACCCAGGCCTGCTGCGGGCCCGGGGTTTTGTTCCCCTCTCCGCCGTCACCCCGACAACGACTTCCCTGTGACGCAGGCCGTCCCCCGCCAAAACCTTGAAAACTCAGGCCTGCTATGGGCCCGGGGTCTCTTGCCCCTCTCCACCGTCACCCCGACAACGGGTTCATTGCGACGCAGGCCGCCCCTGACCAAACCTCGAAAACCCAGGCCTGCTGCGGGCCCTGGGTCCGTTGCCCCTCTCCGCCGTCACCCCGACAACGGGTTCATTGTGACGCAGGCCGCCCCCCGCCCAAACCTTGCAAACCCAGGCCTGCTATGGGCCCGGGGTCTTTTGCCCGTCTCCACCGTCACCCCGACAACGGGTTCATTGTGACGCAGGCCCGCCCCCGACAAAACCTTGCAAACCCAGGCCTGCTGCGGGCCTGGGGTTTGTTGCCCCCCTCCTCCGTCACCCCGACATCGGCTTCCTTGGGCAGTACCTGATCGCAGTACCTGATTGGGTGCAGGACCCTCCCGACTTAGTCGAACGGCCCTGAGGACGAGGAGCTACTTCGCTGCTCCTTTCCAGGGAATGGGGTCGACTGGGAGCTGACACGAGCGCATCACACGGACACACGCATGCATGGGGCGCATCGACGCGGCTGATGACACGGGCTGCAAGACAACAAGGTGGCGTTATCAACACAGTTGCAAACCTTTTCTTGTCCCTTCCTGGCTTTCGGACTCCTCACCCACTGCCGCCCTCCGCTGCAGGCCCACGGTCCGTTGCCCCTCTCCTCCGTCACGCCAACAACGGGTTCATTGTGACGCAGGCCGCCCCCACCCAAACCTTTCAAACCCAGGCCCGCTGCGGTCCTGGGGTTTGTTGCCCCTCTCCGCCGTCACCCCGACAACGGGTTCATTGTGACGCAGGCCGTCCCCCGCCGAAACCTTGCAAACCCAGGCCCGCTGCGAGCCTGGGGACCGTTGCCCCTCTCCGCTGTCACCCCGACAACGGGTTCATTGTGACACAGGTCGCCCCCGCCCAGACCTTGCAAACGGACGCCTGCTGCGGGCCCTGGGTCCGTTGCCCCTCTCCGCCGTCACCCCGACAACGGTTTCATTGTGACGCAGGCCGTCCCCCGCCCAAACCTTGCAAACCCAGGCCTGCTATGGGCCCGGGGTCTTTTGCCCGTCTCCACCGTCACCCCGACAACGGGTTCATTGTGACGCAGGCCCGCCCCCGACAAAACCTTGCAAACCCAGGCCTGCTGCGGGCCTGGGGTTTGTTGCCCCCCTCCTCCGTCACCCCGACATCGGCTTCCTTGGGCAGTACCTGATCGCAGTACCTGATTGGGTGCAGGACCCTCCCGACTTAGCCGAACGGCCCTGAGGACGAGGAGCTACTTCGCTGCTCCTTTCCAGGGAATGGGGTCGACTGGGAGCTGACACGAGCGCATCACACGGACACACGCATGCATGGGGCGCATCGACGCGGCTGATGACACGGGCTGCAAGACAACAAGGTGGCGTTATCAACACAGTTGCAAACCTTTTCTTGTCCCTTCCTGGCTTTCGGACTCCTCACCCACTGCCGCCCTCCGCTGCAGGCCCACGGTCCGTTGCCCCTCTCCTCCGTCACCCCAACAATGGGTTCATTGTGACGCAGGCCGCCCCCACCCAAACCTTTCAAACCCAGGCCCGCTGCGGTCCTGGGGTTTGTTGCCCCTCTCCGCCGTCACCCCGACAACGGGTTCATTGTGACGCAGGCCGTCCCCCGCCGAAACCTTGCAAACCCCGGCCCGCTGCGAGCCTGGGGACCGTTGCCCCTCTCCGCTGTCACCCCGACAACGGGTTCATTGTGACACAGGTCGCCCCCGCCCAGACCTTGCAAACGGACGCCTGCTGCGGGCCCTGGGTCCGTTGCCCCTCTCCGCCGTCACCCCGACAACGGGTTCATTGTGACGCAGGCCGCCCCTGACCAAACCTTGAAAACCCAGGCCCGGTGCGGGCCCGGGGTTTTGTTCCCCTCTCCGCCGTCACCCCGACAACGACTTCCCTGTGACGCAGGCCGTCCCCTGCCCAAACCTTGAAAACCCAGGCCTGCTATGGGCCCGGGGTCCGTTGCCCCTCTCCACCGTCACCCCGACAACGGGTTCATTGTCACGCAGGTCCCCCCCGACAAAACCTTGCAAACCCAGGCCTGCTGCGGGCCCGGGGTTTGTTGCCCCCCTCCTCCGTCACCCCGACACCGGCTTCCTTGGGCAGTACCTGATCGCAGTACCTGATTGGGTGCAGGACCCTCCCGACTTAGCCGAACGGCCCTGAGGACGAGGAGCTACTTCGCTGCTCTTTTCCAGGGAATGGGGTCGACTGGGAGCCGACACGAGCGCATCACACGGACACACGCAGGCATGGGGCGCATCGACGCGGCCGATGACGCGGGCTGCAAGACAACAAGGTGGCGTTATCAACACAGTTGCAAACCTTTTCTTGTCCCTTCCTGGCTTTCGGACTCCTCACCCACTGCCGCCCTCCGCTGCAGGCCCACGGTCCATTGCCCCTCTCCTCCGTCACCCCAACAACGGGTTCATTGTGATGCAGGCCGCCCCCGCCCAAACCTTGCAAGCCCAGGACTGCTGCGGGCCTGGGGTTTGTTGCCCCTCTCCTCCGTCACCCCGACAACGGGTTCATTGTGACGCAGGCCGTCCCCGCCCAAACCTTGCAAATGCAGGACTGCTGCAGGCCCGGGGTTTTTTTCCCCTCTCCGCCGTCACCCCGACAACGGGTTCATTGTGACGTAGGCCGCCCCCGCCCAAGTTTAGCAAACGCACGGCTGCTGCAGGCCGTGGGTCCGTTGTCCATCTCCGCCGTCACCCTGAAAACGGCTTCCTTGTGATGCAGGTCGCCCCCGACCAAACCTTGCAAACCCAGGCCCGCTGCAGGCCCGGGGTCCATTGCCCCTCTCTGCCGCCACCCCGACAACGGCTTCCTTGTGACCCAGGCTGCCGCCGCCCAAACCCTGCAAACCCAGGCCTGCTGCGGGCCCGGGATCCGTTTCCCCTCTCCGTCGTCACCCTGAAAACGGATTCATTGTGACGCAGGCCGTTCCCCGCCGAAACCCTGCAACCCGAGGGCCGCTGAGGGCCCGGCTTATGTTATCCCGTCTCCGCCGTCATGCCGACAACGCGTTCATTGTGATGCAGGCCGTCCCTCCACTCACGCTGCACCCCGTGACCTGCTGCGATCCTAGCTGCCGTTACCCTGTCTCCACCCTCATGCCCTCAACAGGTACATTGCGATGCAGGTTGCCCCCGCCCAAAGCCCGCACCCCGTGGCCCGCAGCGAGCCCGGCCGCCATTACCCCATCTCCACTGTCACCCTGGCAACAGGTCCATTGTGACACAGGTTTCCCCTATGAGCCCAGCCGCCGTTCTTTGTCTCCACCGCACCTCCCCCCATCCCCCCGACAACCCCACATACTATTCACTGTGATATAGGCTATTCCCCTCCCCGCCCCAGCCCTGCACCCTGTGGCTTGCTGCAAACCCGGCCGCCATTAATCCCTCTCCACCGTCACCCCGATAAAAGGTTCATTGTGACACATGCTGCCTATTGGAGCCTGGCTGCCCTTCCCTGTCTCCGCCGCGCCCACCCCCTCCCCAAACCCCACCGCCCCCCCACCCCGTGCCTCAACCCCCCCCCCCGCCCGCCAGCCTCCCTTCTCTGCCCCACCCCTCCTCGTCGGCCTCGCACACGGTTCACTGTGACACAGGAACACACACACCCCCCCACCCCCCCCCCCCGATTCCTGGACCGTGTGGCTTGCTTCCTTGCCCAGCCGCCCCTACGGGAAGTTGAAGCGGGGAGACTTTAGGACCCAGCGCCGTCTCTGTCTCCTCACTCCTGTCCCTGCCCACCGTTGCCGGCTTTGCCACTGCCGCGGGGAGACTTTAGGACCCAGCGGCGTCTCTGTCTCCTCACTCCTGTCCCTGCCCACCGTTGCCGGCTTTGCCACCGCCGCGGGGAGACTTTAGGACCCAGCGGCGTCTCTTCCTGTTTCCCAGCCGCGCGGCAGAAGGGAGTCCTGGCGCCGTGCAGTCTCGACCCCGGGCTCCCGGGGCACAAGCCCGTGCTCCTGCCCCGACTCCCGCGTTTCTTTCTCAGTCAGTCACTCGCCCTGCTGCAGTCCTGCCTGCCGCCCGCCCCCCCTTGTACTCCACCTGCTGCCACGAGTTGAAAAACAAACGAACGCTGAGCCGGGGGTGGGGGTGGGGGTGGGGGTGTGTGTGGGGGGGGAAGGGATAAAAGCCCAAAACCCCCAAAACTCTCTCAACTGACCTAAACAGAAATCTTTGTCAAAAGGGAAACCATCTCTTCTTCAGCCTACCTTTCCACCAGACTCCGGCTCGCCGACCGCCCTGTTGCCTTCCCTTGTGCCAGACCACCCCCCTCCTTTCCCCTGCCGCTGCTGGCGCCACAAATGAGCCCGTGACCCTTGGCTAGGCGGGAAATGCCGCCCACTCCTCCCTGAAGGAGGATCCAGCTACCTCTCTGCGCCTTCCCCCGCCCCCCCTCCTCGGGGGCGCCAGACAGACTGCTTGGAGAGGAGAAGCACCTGACCTCCTCAGGGCGGGAGAGAGAGGAAGGGGGGGGGGGGTGGGCGGGGGGGGTGGTGCTCGCGCGCTTATCTGTGTGTATGTCTGTTTGGGGGGGGAAGCATGTATGTCTGAGTTGGCACCTGCAGACACATTTACAGCTGGTCAACGTATTTTATTCCCGGGAAATGAAGAAATAAATTCAAGCCGGAAAATAAAATTCCAAAAAAAACAACGGTAAAAAGTTTGGGGGGGGGGGGAGGAGAAGGAGTAGGGGGAGGAGAAGGAAGAAAAGAAAAGGAAAAATAAACCCTCGAGGCGCGGACTTGGCAGTGGGGCACCCCATCCGGAAGCAGAGACTCCTAACTCTCGAAAAAGTTGGGGTACGGGGTGAAAAGGTGCGTGGAAAGGTTGGTTTTACGCACAACCAGCTACAGCGGGTGCCACCAGGTGTCCACGGCTGCGAAAGTGTCGCCAGGTCTACCCGGCTCCGCAGCGCCACCCGGTCTCCCGGGCTCCGGCATTGTAGCCAGGTCTACCTGGCTCCGCAACGCCACCCGGCCTCCCGGGCTCTGGCGGTGTTCGCCAGGCCTACCGTGCTCCGCAGCGCCACCCGGTCTCCCGGGCTCCGGCGGTGTTTGCCCGGTCTACCCGGCTCCGCAGAACCACCCGATCTCCCTTTCCCCGCTCCGGCGGTGTTTGCCAGGCCTACCCGGCTCCGCGGCGCCACCCGGCCTCTCCGGCTCTGGCGGTGTTTGCACGGTCTACCCGGCTCCGATGAACCACCCGGTCCCCCTTCCCCGCTCCGGCGGTGCCGCCGGGCGTACCCGGCTCCGCAGCGCCACCCGGCCTCCCGGGCTCCGGCGGTGTTAGCCCGGTCTACCCGGCTCCGCAGAACCACCCGGTCCCCCTTCCCTGCTCCGGCGGTGCCGCCAGGCCTTCCCGGCTCCGCAGCGCCACCCTGCCCCTCCGGCTCCGGCGGTGTTTGCCCGGTCTACCCTGCTCCGCAGAACCTCCCGGTCCCCATTCCCCGCTCCGGCGGTGCCGCCAGGCCTTCCCGGCTCCGCAGCGCCACCCTGCCCCTCCGGCTCCGGCGGTGTTTGCCCGGTCTACCCGGCTCCGCAGAACCTCCCGGTCCCCATTCCCCGCTCCGGCGGTGCCGCCAGGCCTACCCGGCTCCGCAGCGCCACCCGGCCTCTCCGGCTCTGGCGGTGTTGGCCCGGTCTACCCCGCTCCGCAGAACCACCTGGTCTCCCTTCACGGCTCCGGCGGTGCCGCCAGGCCTTCCCGGCTCCGCAGCGCCACCCTGCCCCTCCGGCTCCGGCGGTGTTTGCCCGGTCTACCCGGCTCCGCAGAACCTCCCGGTCCCCATTCCCCGCTCCGGCGGTGCCGCCAGGCCTTCCCGGCTCCGCAGCGCCACCCTGCCCCTCCGGCTCCGGCGGTGTTTGCCCGGTCTACCCGGCTCCGCAGAACCTCCCGGTCCCCATTCCCCGCTCCGGCGGTGCCGCCAGGCCTTCCCGGCTCCGCAGCGCCACCCTGCCCCTCCGGCTCCGGCGGTGTTTGCCCGGTCTACCCGGCTCCGCAGAACCTCCCGGTCCCCATTCCCCGCTCCGGCGGTGCCGCCAGGCCTACCCGGCTCCGCAGCGCCACCCGGCCTCTCCGGCTCTGGCGGTGTTGGCCCGGTCTACCCCGCTCCGCAGAACCACCTGGTCTCCCTTCACGGCTCCGGCGGTGCCGCCAGGCCTTCCCGGCTCCGCAGCGCCACCCTGCCCCTCCGGCTCCGGCGGTGTTTGCCCGGTCTACCCGGCTCCGCAGAACCTCCCGGTCCCCATTCCCCGCTCCGGCGGTGCCGCCAGGCCTACCCGGCTCCGCAGCGCCACCCGGCCTCTCCGGCTCTGGCGGTGTTGGCCCGGTCTACCCCGCTCCGCAGAACCACCTGGTCTCCCTTCACGGCTCCGGCGGTGCCGCCAGGCCTTCCCGGCTCCGCAGCGCCACCCGGCCTCCCGGGCTCCGGTGGTGTTAGCCCGGTCTACCCGGCTCCGCAGAACCACCCGGTCCTCCTTCCCCGCTCCGGCGGTGCCGCCAGGCCCACTCGGCTCTGCAGCTCCACCCGGCCTCTCCGGCTCTGGCGGTGTTGGCCCGGTCTACCCCGCTCCGCAGAACCACCTGGTCTCCCCGGCTCCGGCGGTGCCGCCAGGCCTACCCGGCTCCGCAGCGCCACCGTCTCCCGAGCTCTGGCGGTGTTGGCCAGCTCTTCCCGTATGCGCAGCACCACCCATTTTCTCTTTTCCGGTTCGGCGGTACCACCAGGCCTCCCCTTCTCCGGAGCGCTACCACCCGTTCTCCCTTTACGGCTCCGGCGGTGTCGCCAGGCCTACCCGGCTCTGCAGCGCCACCCGGCCTCCTGGGCTCCGGCGGTGTTAGCCAGGTCTACCGGGTTCCGTAGCGCCACCCGGTCACCCGTTCCCGCTCCTGCGGTGTAGCCAGGTCTACCCGTCTCCGCAGCGCCACCCGGTCTTGCGGTCTCCGTCGCTGTTGGTCAGGTCTACCCGTCTCCGCAGCGCCACCCGGTCTCCCGCGTTGTTTGCCAGGTCTACCCTGCTCCGCAGCGCCACCCGGTTTCCTCCTCGCTCTGGCGGAGCCGCCGTGCCTTCCCGGCTCCGAGATGCCGCCGGGTCTATTTATTTGCTCCGCCAGGTCCACCCTGCTCTGCATCGTTTCGCGGTCTACCCGGCACTGGCATGACGAGCCTTACGGACCTTCGGGGTAGACCTGTGCTCCCTGCGGCTGCCTTGGTGTTTTCGAAGGGGTCGCTGTTTCGCGGTGCCTCCAGTTGCGTCATCGTAGAAAGCGGCAGCAGTACAGCGCCACCCCGGTAAAGTCCATAGTCGCTCTCTTGAAAGCGAAACCGGGCGTGGACTTAGTTTTACATACTATAGGGGCGAGCGGTGACTCGCGCTTGCAGCTCAGCTCGTGAGCGGCTGCAATGCCCGCGGCGCGGCCGGTGTTAAGTGGGGCGCTGGTCGGCCGTTGAGGTGGCTCTTGTCCCGGTGGTGGCTCAAATTGCCTGCTTGCTCGGCACGGTTGCTCTCTCGCGCTGGTATGCCAAACCCCCACCCCAGCACAGTCGAGAGACCCGGGGAAAGTTGGAGAACGGTCGCAACCGCTGTCCGTTGCATGCCTGGCACCGGTGTTGAGGGTTTGGCTTGAAGCCGAGTTCACCCCGGGCAGAGCTTGATGCTTGGTGGCGGTCGCCAGGCACTCGAACGCTGTGGGGGGGAGACTAGCCTGCCCAGTGGCTTTTCTCTCTCCCTTCTCCTCCGTTGGGTCCCTTGGGATGACCCCGCTGATTTTGGGCAAAAAGGTGAACCAGGACGAGAATTTGCCCCCCCCCGATGGTGTCCAGCCTCCCGTGGCTGCCGCCAGCTCCTTTGAGGGTCTGATCCAAGAGGGAATGGAATGTTGGCGGTGAGGTGGCGTCGCCTCATCCTTCTTTTCACCCCCACCCCCGGCCTTAAGCTGGGGACGCCTGCGAAGCGGGCAAGAGTAACACACACAGGGGCTGCCGCTCCCGGCGGTTGGCCAGTCCAATGCAGATGAACTCCGGGGGTTGAGAGTCTCGAGCCTGCTCCCGTGGCTTTTGCTGGCTCTCCCCCCCTAGAACGCGTTTTTCTTTCCGGCCTTAAGCTGGAGCCCTGTCCCCCCCTGCACGTCGGGGGGCAGAGCCGGTGCAGCTGCCCGCTGTCATTGGCGGTGAGCTTGAGTCGTGCAGGCGGCCGTAGAGTCTCGAGCCTGCTTCGGCTTTCTCTGGCCTCCCATGCCGCGAGAGCCCGATGACCAACGGGCGAGGTGTCAGCGGTGCCACCTTGCCTTCTTCCCGGGGGTTTGGCCATGCGTGGGCGGCCCGTGGTGTCTGGCTTGCTCTGGTCTCCCTGGTTGATGTTGGAGGG
>NC_084786.1:2035616-2038116 GCF_028858725.1 Colius striatus
GGTTTCCCCCCGCGCCCTCCCCTCTCCTCCTCCCTCTTCCGAGGCAGGAGGTTTGTGGGGGGGGCCGGAGGCGCTCGGCCGTGACCGATGCCGCCTGTTGGCGCGCGAGGTTCTCTTGCCGGGTCGCGTCCCGCGCGAGCGGGCGGCCCGAGCCACGGCCCTCATCCCGGGCGCAGCGCCGGGCTCACTGAGGGAAACCCCCGGGCCCCGGGAAAGAGGCCGTGGTGATGGCGGTGGATGTCGGGCGCGCCCCCGCGGGCGGACGCTCCCCCCGATGGTGGCAGCGGGAGGAGGCACCCCTGCGGGGCCCTTCAGGTCGTTTCCCTCACCCCAGGGCCAGGTACCTAGCGTCCGCGTTTCCGCGGCCTTTCCTCGGTCGCGGAGCCGGGCGGAGGTTTAAAGACTCGGGCGGCTCGATGCGTCCCGCAGGGGTCGGGACGGGCGGGGCCAACGACGGTGGCGTTTCGGTAAGGGGCGGGAGTCTCTCCCGTGTAGGCCCTTGTCTCGGCCGCCACCGCCGCCCGCCCGCGCTCGTCCCCGCGGGACGGTCGTGCCGGGGAGGGGTCCTCCTGCCCCCCCCTTTCCGCGGTCCGGTCTCGGCGCAGCGAGACCGCGGTGCGGTCGGCCGTGCCCGGCCTGCCTTCCTCTCGAAGCGGGCGTCCCCGGCTTGGAGCGCGGGCTCCTCTGCCGCGGGGTTGGCGATTCCCCGTCGCTCCCCCTCGCCGCTGAGGCGGGGGGGAAAGGGGTTCGCCGGGAACGGCGCCTCGGGGTGCCGCGCTGCGCTCCGTTCTTGCTTCCCCGCCTCGGCGAGCGCTCTCGGTTGGTTTCCTTCCGCCAGCTGGCGTCCAGGGCGCGGTGCCCTCGGGCCCGGCGGTGGCGGCGCGACGCGCTCGGCCTGCCGATCCTTCGGCCGGTCGCTCGTCGCCGGCGGCGGCCGTCCCGGCCCCGGTGTCCCCCGTTCGTCACTTCCACGCCGCCTGTCCCTGCCGTTTCCGGGTGAAGCGGCCGCGTGCAGTCGGAGGCATTCCCCGTCCCGGTCTCCGTGCGGAAGCGCGGGGGGCGGGCGGCTGCCCTCCGTCTGAGCGCGCGTCCGTCTTTCTCCCGGAGAAGAGAGAGGAGAGGGCCGAGGCGAGAAGCGTCGACGGCGGTGGCCGGGGACAGGTGCGTGCCGTTCCGTCCCGGCGGCGGGCCTCCGTGCGAGGAGGCGGCCGTGCGGTCGGGCGCGCCGCCGTTTCGGGCTCCGGGGGCTCGCCACCTTGTGGCGTTGGCGCGGCGGCGGAGCCGCCGGCGCGTGTCGGCGAGCCACGGTGGAGGGAAGAGCCTGGCTGTCGTTAGCGCGGTGCCGCGGGGGCGGCCGTTTTTTCCCGGTCGAGGTTGGGCAAAGTCGGGCAGGGTCGGACGTTGCCGCCGCCTCCGCGTGGAGGCCGGGCCGAGCCCGGGCGCCTGGGCCGCCTCCGAAGGGATCTCCCGAGGTGTGCTTCTCCCCCCCAGGTCCTGGGGGGGGTCGGTCGGGAGCGCGGGCTCCCCTCCCTCGCCCTTCGGAGTTTTCTCGCTCCTTTTTTTCCTTCTCCGCTTGTGTTCGTACGGTCACGCGAGGCGTGGCCTCTCCGCTGCGGCCTTGGCTGGGCTGGCGCGAGCCAGCGAGCGGGGCCGCGGGCGGTGAGGCCCATCCTCAAAAGGGGGCCGCTCCGTGTGAGCGGTCCCCGGCTCCCCCGCGCGCGTGGGGCGGTGCCGAAAGCCAGACAACTCTTAGCGGTGGATCACTCGGCTCGTGCGTCGATGAAGAACGCAGCTAGCTGCGAGAATTAATGTGAATTGCAGGACACATTGATCATCGACACTTCGAACGCACTTGCGGCCCCGGGTTCCTCCCGGGGCTACGCCTGTCTGAGCGTCGCTTGACGATCAATCGCCGGCTGAGCCGCCGCCCCTGGCAAGCAGCGAGGGGCAGCGGTGGCAGCGGCGCGGCTGGGGTTGCCTCGCAGGTCCCCGTCGGCGGGCCTTCGTCCCCCTAAATCGAGACTCGGGGAGCGCTCCGAAGCTCCCCGCTCCCGGAGCGCCTGCTGGACGGAGTTCGTCCCGCCGGGGCCGCCAGGGTGTCGTTCGGGCCGGTCGGGCCCGGCGCGGCGGTGGGGAGAGAGAGAGAAGGTGTTCGGGGGGCGAGGCGCGGGCCTCGCCCCCGGCCTCCCGCGCGGGCGGCTGTCTGCGGGTGGGTACCGCGGCGGTACCGTGCCGTGCTGCCGCGCGCGCGTGCGTGCGCCGGGGACGCGGTAACG
This sequence comes from Colius striatus, assembly GCF_028858725.1. Taxonomy (NCBI): domain Eukaryota; kingdom Metazoa; phylum Chordata; class Aves; order Coliiformes; family Coliidae; genus Colius; species Colius striatus. The sequence continues at coordinate 2,037,893 of NC_084786.1, forward strand.
GGTGTGGCGGGGATGGGGCGGCGTGCGCGCCTGCCCCCACCCTTCGCTTTTTCCCGTCGCGCCCGTCTCTCCTCCTTGTCTCTCCTCCCCGCTTCGGCCGCCGCGCCGCGGGTGGGCGGCCGCGGATCGTAGCGTCCGCGGTGTCTGCCGCCCGTCGCCGCCCGTCCGTCCGTCGTCCCTTGGCCGGTCGTTCCCGAGCCGGGCCGTCTCCGGGCGCGTCTTGG
>NC_084786.1:2045616-2060616 GCF_028858725.1 Colius striatus
TTGATTGCTCTTAGCGTAGCAACAAACTGTAATACATGAATTAAAACTGAATGAAGAGGATTCATCCCAATTCGATTCTTAACTCAAAGGTAGTTAGCTAGTGGGGTTTTTTGTTTTGGTTTTTTTTTTTTTTTTTTTTTTTTTTTTTACTCATAAACAAATGAACTTCATCAGCTAATTGTCTAGTGACAATGAATTAACTAAGTAACGAATTCATAGATAACCATTTAGCTTACCTCGTCGAGGATGCCGCCTGGCCGCAGAATCTTCCGAGCAAACAAAAACACGCGCATGCCGCTTGCACCCCGTTCCTCTTTTCTTATTGTTCCTTTGCAAACAGACGCCTGCTGCGGGCCCTGGGTCCGTTGCCCCTCTCCGCCGTCACCCCGACAACGGGTTCATTGTGACGCAGGCCGTCCCCCGCCGAAACCTTGCAAACCCAGGCCCGCTGCGAGCCTGGGGACCGTTGCCCCTCTCCGCCGTCACCCCGACAACGGGTTCATTGTGACACAGGTCGCCCCCGCCCAGACCTTGCAAACGGACGCCTGCTGCGGGCCCTGGGTCCGTTGCCCCTCTCCGCCGTCACACCGACAACGGGTTCATTGTGACGCAGGCCGCCCCTGACCAAACCTTGCAAACCCAGGCCTGCTGCGGGCCTGGGGACCGTTGCCCCTCTCCGCTGTCACCCCGACAACGGGTTCATTGTGACGCAGGCCGCCCCTGACCAAACCTTGAAAACCCAGGCCCGGTGCGGGCCCGGGGTTTTGTTCCCCTCTCCGCCGTCACCCCGACAACGGCTTCCTTGTGACGCAGGCCGTCCCCCGCCCAAACCTTGCAAACCCAGGCCTGCTGCGGGCCCTGGGTCCGTTGCCCCTCTCCGCCGTCACCCCGACAACAGGTTCATTGTGACGCAGGCCGCCCCCGACAAAACCTTGCAAACCCAGGCCTGCTGCGGGCCTGGGGTTTGTTGCCCCCCTCCTCCGTCACCCCGACACCGGCTTCCTTGGGCAGTACCTGATCGCAGTACCTGATTGGGTGCAGGACCCTCCCGACTTAGCCGAACGGCCCTGAGGACGAGGAGCTACTTCGCTGCTCCTTTCCAGGGAATGGGGTCGACTGGGAGCCGACACGAGCGCATCACACGGACACACGCAGGCATGGGGCGCATCGACGCAGCCGGTGACGCGGGCTGCAAGACAACAAGGCGGCGTTATCAACACAGTTGCAAACCTTTTCTTGTCCCTTCCTGGCTTTCGGACTCCTCACCCACTGCCGCCCTCCGCTGCAGGCCCACGGTCCGTTGTCCCTCTCCTCCGTCACCCCGACAACGGGTTCATTGTGACACAGGTCGCCCCCGCCCAGACCTTGCAAACGGACGCCTGCTGCGGGCCCTGGGTCCGTTGCCCCTCTCCGCCGTCACCCCGACAACGGGTTCATTGTGACGCAGGCCGCCCCTGACCAAACCTTGAAAACCCAGGCCCGGTGCGGGCCCGGGGTTTTGTTCCCCTCTCCGCCGTCACCCCGACAACGGCTTCCTTGTGACGCAGGCCGTCCCCCGCCCAAACCTTGCAAACCCAGGCCTGCTGCGGGCCCTGGGTCCGTTGCCCCTCTCCGCCGTCACCCCGACAACAGGTTCATTGTGACGCAGGCCGCCCCTGACCAAACCTTGAAAACCCAGGCCTGCTGCGGGCCCGGGGTCCGTTGCCCCTCTCCGCCGTCACCCCGACAACGGGTTCATTGTGACGCAGGCCGTCCCCCGCCGAAACCTTGGAAACCCAGGCCTGCTGCGGGCCCTGGGTCCGTTGCCCCTCTCTGTCGTCACCCCGACAACGACTTCCCTGTGACGCAGGCCGTCCCCCGCCAAAACCTTGAAAACTCAGGCCTGCTATGGGCCCGGGGTCTCTTGCCCCTCTCCACCGTCACCCCGACAACGGGTTCATTGCGACGCAGGCCGCCCCTGACCAAACCTCGAAAACCCAGGCCTGCTGCGGGCCCTGGGTCCGTTGCCCCTCTCCGCCGTCACCCCGACAACGGGTTCATTGTGACGCAGGCCGCCCCCCGCCCAAACCTTGCAAACCCAGGCCTGCTATGGGCCCGGGGTCTTTTGCCCGTCTCCACCGTCACCCCGACAACGGGTTCATTGTGACGCAGGCCCGCCCCCGACAAAACCTTGCAAACCCAGGCCTGCTGCGGGCCTGGGGTTTGTTGCCCCCCTCCTCCGTCACCCCGACATCGGCTTCCTTGGGCAGTACCTGATCGCAGTACCTGATTGGGTGCAGGACCCTCCCGACTTAGCCGAACGGCCCTGAGGACGAGGAGCTACTTCGCTGCTCCTTTCCAGGGAATGGGGTCGACTGGGAGCTGACACGAGCGCATCACACGGACACACGCATGCATGGGGCGCATCGACGCGGCTGATGACACGGGCTGCAAGACAACAAGGTGGCGTTATCAACACAGTTGCAAACCTTTTCTTGTCCCTTCCTGGCTTTCGGACTCCTCACCCACTGCCGCCCTCCGCTGCAGGCCCACGGTCCGTTGCCCCTCTCCTCCGTCACCCCAACAACGGGTTCATTGTGACGCAGGCCGCCCCCACCCAAACCTTTCAAACCCAGGCCCGCTGCGGTCCTGGGGTTTGTTGCCCCTCTCCGCCGTCACCCCGACAACGGGTTCATTGTGACGCAGGCCGTCCCCCGCCGAAACCTTGCAAACCCAGGCCCGCTGCGAGCCTGGGGACCGTTGCCCCTCTCCGCTGTCACCCCGACAACGGGTTCATTGTGACACAGGTCGCCCCCGCCCAGACCTTGCAAACGGACGCCTGCTGCGGGCCCTGGGTCCGTTGCCCCTCTCCGCCGTCACCCCGACAACGGTTTCATTGTGACGCAGGCCGTCCCCCGCCCAAACCTTGCAAACCCAGGCCTGCTATGGGCCCGGGGTCTTTTGCCCGTCTCCACCGTCACCCCGACAACGGGTTCATTGTGACGCAGGCCCCCCCCCGACAAAACCTTGCAAACCCAGGCCTGCTGCGGGCCCTGGGTCCGTTGCCCCTCTCCGCCCTCACCCCGACAACGGGTTCATTGTGACGCAGGCCGCCCCTGACCAAACCTTGAAAACCCAGGCCTGCTGCGAGCCCTGGGTCCGTTGCCCCTCTCCGCCGTCACCCCGACAACGGGTTCATTGTGACGCAGGCCGTCCCCCGCCGAAACCTTGGAAACCCAGGCCTGCTGCGGGCCCTGGGTCCGTTGCCCCTCTCTGTCGTCACCCCGACAACGACTTCCCTGTGACGCAGGCCGCCCCCTGACCAAACCTTGCAAACCCAGGCCTGCTGCGGGCCCGGGGTTTTGTTCCCCTCTCCGCCGTCACCCCGACAACGACTTCCCTGTGACGCAGGCCGTCCCCCGCCAAAACCTTGAAAACTCAGGCCTGCTATGGGCCCGGGGTCTCTTGCCCCTCTCCACCGTCACCCCGACAACGGGTTCATTGCGACGCAGGCCGCCCCTGACCAAACCTCGAAAACCCAGGCCTGCTGCGGGCCCTGGGTCCGTTGCCCCTCTCCGCCGTCACCCCGACAACGGGTTCATTGTGACGCAGGCCGCCCCCCGCCCAAACCTTGCAAACCCAGGCCTGCTATGGGCCCGGGGTCTTTTGCCCGTCTCCACCGTCACCCCGACAACGGGTTCATTGTGACGCAGGCCCGCCCCCGACAAAACCTTGCAAACCCAGGCCTGCTGCGGGCCTGGGGTTTGTTGCCCCCCTCCTCCGTCACCCCGACATCGGCTTCCTTGGGCAGTACCTGATCGCAGTACCTGATTGGGTGCAGGACCCTCCCGACTTAGCCGAACGGCCCTGAGGACGAGGAGCTACTTCGCTGCTCCTTTCCAGGGAATGGGGTCGACTGGGAGCTGACACGAGCGCATCACACGGACACACGCATGCATGGGGCGCATCGACGCGGCTGATGACACGGGCTGCAAGACAACAAGGTGGCGTTATCAACACAGTTGCAAACCTTTTCTTGTCCCTTCCTGGCTTTCGGACTCCTCACCCACTGCCGCCCTCCGCTGCAGGCCCACGGTCCGTTGCCCCTCTCCTCCGTCACCCCAACAACGGGTTCATTGTGACGCAGGCCGCCCCCACCCAAACCTTTCAAACCCAGGCCCGCTGCGGTCCTGGGGTTTGTTGCCCCTCTCCGCCGTCACCCCGACAACGGGTTCATTGTGACGCAGGCCGTCCCCCGCCGAAACCTTGCAAACCCAGGCCCGCTGCGAGCCTGGGGACCGTTGCCCCTCTCCGCTGTCACCCCGACAACGGGTTCATTGTGACACAGGTCGCCCCCGCCCAGACCTTGCAAACGGACGCCTGCTGCGGGCCCTGGGTCCGTTGCCCCTCTCCGCCGTCACCCCGACAACGGTTTCATTGTGACGCAGGCCGTCCCCCGCCCAAACCTTGCAAACCCAGGCCTGCTATGGGCCCGGGGTCTTTTGCCCGTCTCCACCGTCACCCCGACAACGGGTTCATTGTGACGCAGGCCCCCCCCCGACAAAACCTTGCAAACCCAGGCCTGCTGCGGGCCCTGGGTCCGTTGCCCCTCTCCGCCCTCACCCCGACAACGGGTTCATTGTGACGCAGGCCGCCCCTGACCAAAGCTTGAAAACCCAGGCCTGCTGCGAGCCCTGGGTCCGTTGCCCCTCTCCGCCGTCACCCCGACAACGGGTTCATTGTGACGCAGGCCGCCCCCCGCCGAAACCTTGGAAACCCAGGCCTGCTGCGGGCCCTGGGTCCGTTGCCCCTCTCTGTCGTCACCCCGACAACGACTTCCCTGTGACGCAGGCCGCCCCCTGACCAAACCTTGCAAACCCAGGCCTGCTGCGGGCCCGGGGTTTTGTTCCCCTCTCCGCCGTCACCCCGACAACGACTTCCCTGTGACGCAGGCCGTCCCCCGCCAAAACCTTGAAAACTCAGGCCTGCTATGGGCCCGGGGTCTCTTGCCCCTCTCCACCGTCACCCCGACAACGGGTTCATTGCGACGCAGGCCGCCCCTGACCAAACCTCGAAAACCCAGGCCTGCTGCGGGCCCTGGGTCCGTTGCCCCTCTCCGCCGTCACCCCGACAACGGGTTCATTGTGACGCAGGCCGCCCCCCGCCCAAACCTTGCAAACCCAGGCCTGCTATGGGCCCGGGGTCTTTTGCCCGTCTCCACCGTCACCCCGACAACGGGTTCATTGTGACGCAGGCCCGCCCCCGACAAAACCTTGCAAACCCAGGCCTGCTGCGGGCCTGGGGTTTGTTGCCCCCCTCCTCCGTCACCCCGACATCGGCTTCCTTGGGCAGTACCTGATCGCAGTACCTGATTGGGTGCAGGACCCTCCCGACTTAGTCGAACGGCCCTGAGGACGAGGAGCTACTTCGCTGCTCCTTTCCAGGGAATGGGGTCGACTGGGAGCTGACACGAGCGCATCACACGGACACACGCATGCATGGGGCGCATCGACGCGGCTGATGACACGGGCTGCAAGACAACAAGGTGGCGTTATCAACACAGTTGCAAACCTTTTCTTGTCCCTTCCTGGCTTTCGGACTCCTCACCCACTGCCGCCCTCCGCTGCAGGCCCACGGTCCGTTGCCCCTCTCCTCCGTCACGCCAACAACGGGTTCATTGTGACGCAGGCCGCCCCCACCCAAACCTTTCAAACCCAGGCCCGCTGCGGTCCTGGGGTTTGTTGCCCCTCTCCGCCGTCACCCCGACAACGGGTTCATTGTGACGCAGGCCGTCCCCCGCCGAAACCTTGCAAACCCAGGCCCGCTGCGAGCCTGGGGACCGTTGCCCCTCTCCGCTGTCACCCCGACAACGGGTTCATTGTGACACAGGTCGCCCCCGCCCAGACCTTGCAAACGGACGCCTGCTGCGGGCCCTGGGTCCGTTGCCCCTCTCCGCCGTCACCCCGACAACGGTTTCATTGTGACGCAGGCCGTCCCCCGCCCAAACCTTGCAAACCCAGGCCTGCTATGGGCCCGGGGTCTTTTGCCCGTCTCCACCGTCACCCCGACAACGGGTTCATTGTGACGCAGGCCCGCCCCCGACAAAACCTTGCAAACCCAGGCCTGCTGCGGGCCTGGGGTTTGTTGCCCCCCTCCTCCGTCACCCCGACATCGGCTTCCTTGGGCAGTACCTGATCGCAGTACCTGATTGGGTGCAGGACCCTCCCGACTTAGCCGAACGGCCCTGAGGACGAGGAGCTACTTCGCTGCTCCTTTCCAGGGAATGGGGTCGACTGGGAGCTGACACGAGCGCATCACACGGACACACGCATGCATGGGGCGCATCGACGCGGCTGATGACACGGGCTGCAAGACAACAAGGTGGCGTTATCAACACAGTTGCAAACCTTTTCTTGTCCCTTCCTGGCTTTCGGACTCCTCACCCACTGCCGCCCTCCGCTGCAGGCCCACGGTCCGTTGCCCCTCTCCTCCGTCACCCCAACAATGGGTTCATTGTGACGCAGGCCGCCCCCACCCAAACCTTTCAAACCCAGGCCCGCTGCGGTCCTGGGGTTTGTTGCCCCTCTCCGCCGTCACCCCGACAACGGGTTCATTGTGACGCAGGCCGTCCCCCGCCGAAACCTTGCAAACCCCGGCCCGCTGCGAGCCTGGGGACCGTTGCCCCTCTCCGCTGTCACCCCGACAACGGGTTCATTGTGACACAGGTCGCCCCCGCCCAGACCTTGCAAACGGACGCCTGCTGCGGGCCCTGGGTCCGTTGCCCCTCTCCGCCGTCACCCCGACAACGGGTTCATTGTGACGCAGGCCGCCCCTGACCAAACCTTGAAAACCCAGGCCTGCTGCGGGCCTGGGGACCGTTGCCCCTCTCCGCTGTCACCCCGACAACGGGTTCATTGTGACGCAGGCCGCCCCTGACCAAACCTTGAAAACCCAGGCCCGGTGCGGGCCCGGGGTTTTGTTCCCCTCTCCGCCGTCACCCCGACAACGACTTCCCTGTGACGCAGGCCGTCCCCTGCCCAAACCTTGAAAACCCAGGCCTGCTATGGGCCCGGGGTCCGTTGCCCCTCTCCACCGTCACCCCGACAACGGGTTCATTGTCACGCAGGTCCCCCCCGACAAAACCTTGCAAACCCAGGCCTGCTGCGGGCCCGGGGTTTGTTGCCCCCCTCCTCCGTCACCCCGACACCGGCTTCCTTGGGCAGTACCTGATCGCAGTACCTGATTGGGTGCAGGACCCTCCCGACTTAGCCGAACGGCCCTGAGGACGAGGAGCTACTTCGCTGCTCTTTTCCAGGGAATGGGGTCGACTGGGAGCCGACACGAGCGCATCACACGGACACACGCAGGCATGGGGCGCATCGACGCGGCCGATGACGCGGGCTGCAAGACAACAAGGTGGCGTTATCAACACAGTTGCAAACCTTTTCTTGTCCCTTCCTGGCTTTCGGACTCCTCACCCACTGCCGCCCTCCGCTGCAGGCCCACGGTCCATTGCCCCTCTCCTCCGTCACCCCAACAACGGGTTCATTGTGATGCAGGCCGCCCCCGCCCAAACCTTGCAAGCCCAGGACTGCTGCGGGCCTGGGGTTTGTTGCCCCTCTCCTCCGTCACCCCGACAACGGGTTCATTGTGACGCAGGCCGTCCCCGCCCAAACCTTGCAAATGCAGGACTGCTGCAGGCCCGGGGTTTTTTTCCCCTCTCCGCCGTCACCCCGACAACGGGTTCATTGTGACGTAGGCCGCCCCCGCCCAAGTTTAGCAAACGCACGGCTGCTGCAGGCCGTGGGTCCGTTGTCCATCTCCGCCGTCACCCTGAAAACGGCTTCCTTGTGATGCAGGTCGCCCCCGACCAAACCTTGCAAACCCAGGCCCGCTGCAGGCCCGGGGTCCATTGCCCCTCTCTGCCGCCACCCCGACAACGGCTTCCTTGTGACCCAGGCTGCCGCCGCCCAAACCCTGCAAACCCAGGCCTGCTGCGGGCCCGGGATCCGTTTCCCCTCTCCGTCGTCACCCTGAAAACGGATTCATTGTGACGCAGGCCGTTCCCCGCCGAAACCCTGCAACCCGAGGGCCGCTGAGGGCCCGGCTTATGTTATCCCGTCTCCGCCGTCATGCCGACAACGCGTTCATTGTGATGCAGGCCGTCCCTCCACTCACGCTGCACCCCGTGACCTGCTGCGATCCTAGCTGCCGTTACCCTGTCTCCACCCTCATGCCCTCAACAGGTACATTGCGATGCAGGTTGCCCCCGCCCAAAGCCCGCACCCCGTGGCCCGCAGCGAGCCCGGCCGCCATTACCCCATCTCCACTGTCACCCTGGCAACAGGTCCATTGTGACACAGGTTTCCCCTATGAGCCCAGCCGCCGTTCTTTGTCTCCACCGCACCTCCCCCCATCCCCCCGACAACCCCACATACTATTCACTGTGATATAGGCTATTCCCCTCCCCGCCCCAGCCCTGCACCCTGTGGCTTGCTGCAAACCCGGCCGCCATTAATCCCTCTCCACCGTCACCCCGATAAAAGGTTCATTGTGACACATGCTGCCTATTGGAGCCTGGCTGCCCTTCCCTGTCTCCGCCGCGCCCACCCCCTCCCCAAACCCCACCGCCCCCCCACCCCGTGCCTCAACCCCCCCCCCCGCCCGCCAGCCTCCCTTCTCTGCCCCACCCCTCCTCGTCGGCCTCGCACACGGTTCACTGTGACACAGGAACACACACACCCCCCCACCCCCCCCCCCCGATTCCTGGACCGTGTGGCTTGCTTCCTTGCCCAGCCGCCCCTACGGGAAGTTGAAGCGGGGAGACTTTAGGACCCAGCGCCGTCTCTGTCTCCTCACTCCTGTCCCTGCCCACCGTTGCCGGCTTTGCCACTGCCGCGGGGAGACTTTAGGACCCAGCGGCGTCTCTGTCTCCTCACTCCTGTCCCTGCCCACCGTTGCCGGCTTTGCCACCGCCGCGGGGAGACTTTAGGACCCAGCGGCGTCTCTTCCTGTTTCCCAGCCGCGCGGCAGAAGGGAGTCCTGGCGCCGTGCAGTCTCGACCCCGGGCTCCCGGGGCACAAGCCCGTGCTCCTGCCCCGACTCCCGCGTTTCTTTCTCAGTCAGTCACTCGCCCTGCTGCAGTCCTGCCTGCCGCCCGCCCCCCCTTGTACTCCACCTGCTGCCACGAGTTGAAAAACAAACGAACGCTGAGCCGGGGGTGGGGGTGGGGGTGGGGGTGTGTGTGGGGGGGGAAGGGATAAAAGCCCAAAACCCCCAAAACTCTCTCAACTGACCTAAACAGAAATCTTTGTCAAAAGGGAAACCATCTCTTCTTCAGCCTACCTTTCCACCAGACTCCGGCTCGCCGACCGCCCTGTTGCCTTCCCTTGTGCCAGACCACCCCCCTCCTTTCCCCTGCCGCTGCTGGCGCCACAAATGAGCCCGTGACCCTTGGCTAGGCGGGAAATGCCGCCCACTCCTCCCTGAAGGAGGATCCAGCTACCTCTCTGCGCCTTCCCCCGCCCCCCCTCCTCGGGGGCGCCAGACAGACTGCTTGGAGAGGAGAAGCACCTGACCTCCTCAGGGCGGGAGAGAGAGGAAGGGGGGGGGGGGTGGGCGGGGGGGGTGGTGCTCGCGCGCTTATCTGTGTGTATGTCTGTTTGGGGGGGGAAGCATGTATGTCTGAGTTGGCACCTGCAGACACATTTACAGCTGGTCAACGTATTTTATTCCCGGGAAATGAAGAAATAAATTCAAGCCGGAAAATAAAATTCCAAAAAAAACAACGGTAAAAAGTTTGGGGGGGGGGGGAGGAGAAGGAGTAGGGGGAGGAGAAGGAAGAAAAGAAAAGGAAAAATAAACCCTCGAGGCGCGGACTTGGCAGTGGGGCACCCCATCCGGAAGCAGAGACTCCTAACTCTCGAAAAAGTTGGGGTACGGGGTGAAAAGGTGCGTGGAAAGGTTGGTTTTACGCACAACCAGCTACAGCGGGTGCCACCAGGTGTCCACGGCTGCGAAAGTGTCGCCAGGTCTACCCGGCTCCGCAGCGCCACCCGGTCTCCCGGGCTCCGGCATTGTAGCCAGGTCTACCTGGCTCCGCAACGCCACCCGGCCTCCCGGGCTCTGGCGGTGTTCGCCAGGCCTACCGTGCTCCGCAGCGCCACCCGGTCTCCCGGGCTCCGGCGGTGTTTGCCCGGTCTACCCGGCTCCGCAGAACCACCCGATCTCCCTTTCCCCGCTCCGGCGGTGTTTGCCAGGCCTACCCGGCTCCGCGGCGCCACCCGGCCTCTCCGGCTCTGGCGGTGTTTGCACGGTCTACCCGGCTCCGATGAACCACCCGGTCCCCCTTCCCCGCTCCGGCGGTGCCGCCGGGCGTACCCGGCTCCGCAGCGCCACCCGGCCTCCCGGGCTCCGGCGGTGTTAGCCCGGTCTACCCGGCTCCGCAGAACCACCCGGTCCCCCTTCCCTGCTCCGGCGGTGCCGCCAGGCCTTCCCGGCTCCGCAGCGCCACCCTGCCCCTCCGGCTCCGGCGGTGTTTGCCCGGTCTACCCTGCTCCGCAGAACCTCCCGGTCCCCATTCCCCGCTCCGGCGGTGCCGCCAGGCCTTCCCGGCTCCGCAGCGCCACCCTGCCCCTCCGGCTCCGGCGGTGTTTGCCCGGTCTACCCGGCTCCGCAGAACCTCCCGGTCCCCATTCCCCGCTCCGGCGGTGCCGCCAGGCCTACCCGGCTCCGCAGCGCCACCCGGCCTCTCCGGCTCTGGCGGTGTTGGCCCGGTCTACCCCGCTCCGCAGAACCACCTGGTCTCCCTTCACGGCTCCGGCGGTGCCGCCAGGCCTTCCCGGCTCCGCAGCGCCACCCTGCCCCTCCGGCTCCGGCGGTGTTTGCCCGGTCTACCCGGCTCCGCAGAACCTCCCGGTCCCCATTCCCCGCTCCGGCGGTGCCGCCAGGCCTTCCCGGCTCCGCAGCGCCACCCTGCCCCTCCGGCTCCGGCGGTGTTTGCCCGGTCTACCCGGCTCCGCAGAACCTCCCGGTCCCCATTCCCCGCTCCGGCGGTGCCGCCAGGCCTTCCCGGCTCCGCAGCGCCACCCTGCCCCTCCGGCTCCGGCGGTGTTTGCCCGGTCTACCCGGCTCCGCAGAACCTCCCGGTCCCCATTCCCCGCTCCGGCGGTGCCGCCAGGCCTACCCGGCTCCGCAGCGCCACCCGGCCTCTCCGGCTCTGGCGGTGTTGGCCCGGTCTACCCCGCTCCGCAGAACCACCTGGTCTCCCTTCACGGCTCCGGCGGTGCCGCCAGGCCTTCCCGGCTCCGCAGCGCCACCCTGCCCCTCCGGCTCCGGCGGTGTTTGCCCGGTCTACCCGGCTCCGCAGAACCTCCCGGTCCCCATTCCCCGCTCCGGCGGTGCCGCCAGGCCTACCCGGCTCCGCAGCGCCACCCGGCCTCTCCGGCTCTGGCGGTGTTGGCCCGGTCTACCCCGCTCCGCAGAACCACCTGGTCTCCCTTCACGGCTCCGGCGGTGCCGCCAGGCCTTCCCGGCTCCGCAGCGCCACCCGGCCTCCCGGGCTCCGGTGGTGTTAGCCCGGTCTACCCGGCTCCGCAGAACCACCCGGTCCTCCTTCCCCGCTCCGGCGGTGCCGCCAGGCCCACTCGGCTCTGCAGCTCCACCCGGCCTCTCCGGCTCTGGCGGTGTTGGCCCGGTCTACCCCGCTCCGCAGAACCACCTGGTCTCCCCGGCTCCGGCGGTGCCGCCAGGCCTACCCGGCTCCGCAGCGCCACCGTCTCCCGAGCTCTGGCGGTGTTGGCCAGCTCTTCCCGTATGCGCAGCACCACCCATTTTCTCTTTTCCGGTTCGGCGGTACCACCAGGCCTCCCCTTCTCCGGAGCGCTACCACCCGTTCTCCCTTTACGGCTCCGGCGGTGTCGCCAGGCCTACCCGGCTCTGCAGCGCCACCCGGCCTCCTGGGCTCCGGCGGTGTTAGCCAGGTCTACCGGGTTCCGTAGCGCCACCCGGTCACCCGTTCCCGCTCCTGCGGTGTAGCCAGGTCTACCCGTCTCCGCAGCGCCACCCGGTCTTGCGGTCTCCGTCGCTGTTGGTCAGGTCTACCCGTCTCCGCAGCGCCACCCGGTCTCCCGCGTTGTTTGCCAGGTCTACCCTGCTCCGCAGCGCCACCCGGTTTCCTCCTCGCTCTGGCGGAGCCGCCGTGCCTTCCCGGCTCCGAGATGCCGCCGGGTCTATTTATTTGCTCCGCCAGGTCCACCCTGCTCTGCATCGTTTCGCGGTCTACCCGGCACTGGCATGACGAGCCTTACGGACCTTCGGGGTAGACCTGTGCTCCCTGCGGCTGCCTTGGTGTTTTCGAAGGGGTCGCTGTTTCGCGGTGCCTCCAGTTGCGTCATCGTAGAAAGCGGCAGCAGTACAGCGCCACCCCGGTAAAGTCCATAGTCGCTCTCTTGAAAGCGAAACCGGGCGTGGACTTAGTTTTACATACTATAGGGGCGAGCGGTGACTCGCGCTTGCAGCTCAGCTCGTGAGCGGCTGCAATGCCCGCGGCGCGGCCGGTGTTAAGTGGGGCGCTGGTCGGCCGTTGAGGTGGCTCTTGTCCCGGTGGTGGCTCAAATTGCCTGCTTGCTCGGCACGGTTGCTCTCTCGCGCTGGTATGCCAAACCCCCACCCCAGCACAGTCGAGAGACCCGGGGAAAGTTGGAGAACGGTCGCAACCGCTGTCCGTTGCATGCCTGGCACCGGTGTTGAGGGTTTGGCTTGAAGCCGAGTTCACCCCGGGCAGAGCTTGATGCTTGGTGGCGGTCGCCAGGCACTCGAACGCTGTGGGGGGGAGACTAGCCTGCCCAGTGGCTTTTCTCTCTCCCTTCTCCTCCGTTGGGTCCCTTGGGATGACCCCGCTGATTTTGGGCAAAAAGGTGAACCAGGACGAGAATTTGCCCCCCCCCGATGGTGTCCAGCCTCCCGTGGCTGCCGCCAGCTCCTTTGAGGGTCTGATCCAAGAGGGAATGGAATGTTGGCGGTGAGGTGGCGTCGCCTCATCCTTCTTTTCACCCCCACCCCCGGCCTTAAGCTGGGGACGCCTGCGAAGCGGGCAAGAGTAACACACACAGGGGCTGCCGCTCCCGGCGGTTGGCCAGTCCAATGCAGATGAACTCCGGGGGTTGAGAGTCTCGAGCCTGCTCCCGTGGCTTTTGCTGGCTCTCCCCCCCTAGAACGCGTTTTTCTTTCCGGCCTTAAGCTGGAGCCCTGTCCCCCCCTGCACGTCGGGGGGCAGAGCCGGTGCAGCTGCCCGCTGTCATTGGCGGTGAGCTTGAGTCGTGCAGGCGGCCGTAGAGTCTCGAGCCTGCTTCGGCTTTCTCTGGCCTCCCATGCCGCGAGAGCCCGATGACCAACGGGCGAGGTGTCAGCGGTGCCACCTTGCCTTCTTCCCGGGGGTTTGGCCATGCGTGGGCGGCCCGTGGTGTCTGGCTTGCTCTGGTCTCCCTGGTTGATGTTGGAGGGCTTGGTGTGAAAAAGGAGGTCTTGCACCGTCACGGTCGAGGGAGCGGCACCTCGTCCTTTTTTTTTTTCCTCCGGCCTTAAGCTTGGAGCCCCCCCCGTGCTTTTTTTAGAGGGGGAATCCCGAAAGCGTTTTTTGAGTGGTCCCAGTGGGCTGGCAGCTCAACGCGCAGGGGCCCTGGAGGGTGTCGAGACTCTCCAGAGGCTTGCACCTCGCGTGAGATACGGGTTTTTTGTGTCGGTCTATTTTTTTCCGTTTCCTTCCTCCGGGGTAAGTGGTTCCCCGTGGGGCCAGGTAAAAGCCCGGTGGTTGCCGGTGCTCTCGAACGCTTAAAAAGACCCTCGATGGCAGGAGTCAAGCCTTGCCGCGGCTTCTCCTCTGGCCTTGTCGACCCTCGCTTAAAGGGAACCGTTGTCTTGGGGGCGGGTGGATGGCGGCGCCTCCCGCTCCCCCCTTCCTACTGATCCAGACCTACAGGCAGCGCCCTCTGAGGCGTTCTCTGGGCATGTCGGAGAGTCTCCGCGGCGGGCCGGCTGGTGCCGGTGTTCAGGCTGCTGGAGCACCTCTTGCAGACATTGCCTTTGTTCTCGCTCGCACGCAGAGCCCCGCGTCTGCCGTCTTCACTCTCCCCGGGGGTGCTGGCGGTCAGGTGCGCGTTGTGGCTGTTGTTGTCCCAGGAACCGTGGCCGCGGGGGCCGTTGCTTTTCCTGTCTTTCCCTTCCCCACCTGATCGATGAGGCACTTCGGGTCGCGTCGGAGAGGGCCCCCGGCGGGCCGGCTTCTGCTGTGCTCCCCGTCACAAGGGAGTCACGGTCGGGGTCCGGTGTTCAGGCAGGGCGGTCTCCTTTCCAATTCGCTTCCCGTTTCATGCTGGAGGTGTTGTCTTGCAGTCCCCTGAGCCGTAGGGGGCCGCGGTGACGGGCGGGTAGCGTCGGCGGTCGGGGCGCGTGCCTCTCTGCGTCGCCCCATCCGAATCTGCCCCCCTCGTGCTTCGACGGGGTTCCTCGGGCTTTACCGACTCGGGCTGTGTGACGGCCGCGTGGCCCCGCGAGCCCTCAGGTGTCCTCAAACACGCGAGGTGTCGGTGCTGGCCTCGGTCCGTGTATCCCGTGGGTGCCGGCCACAAGCAGCGCTTGGGCGGTGGGGCGGCCGAGCCAACTTTGCAACTGGGGTAAGAAAGCGCGGGCGGCAGGGAGGCGTCTCCCACCGTCGCGGCTTGTTGGTTCCTTGTGGGCTTCTCGTGCCGCACCGCTGCCTGCTGCAGAGTGAGTCGCCCCAGCAAGGGAGCTCGGTGGCGGGGTCGTGCCCGCCTCAGCGGGTCGCTGTCTCCTCTAGCACATCCGATTGCTCCCACGGCAGGGAGGGAAAGGGGGATGAGTGGGGGGGTCCGTCTCCCCCCCCCACCGCCACCACGATCACGGCCTCGGGGGCGGGTCAGCCCCGGGTCGGCCCGTGCCGCACGGAGTTAGGGGGTGGCCGTGCCCGTCTGCGTCTCGCCGTCTCGCGTGAGACGGGGAGCG
>NC_084786.1:2078116-2093116 GCF_028858725.1 Colius striatus
CTTCCCCCCCCCCCCCCCCCCCCCCCCCGCCGATTTGCCAGGGAACGTAGACGTGGCGGAAGCCCCGCCGCTTATGGGGTTTTTTTTCCGCCTACGAGGGGGTAGACCTGGCGACGACCTTGCCGCTATGATTTGCCAGCGGGGTAGACCTGGCCGAAACCGAACTCTTCTTTCCCCCCCAACCTCCCCCCCTCGCCGATTTGCCAGGGAGGGTGGACCTGGCGACAGCCCCGCCGCTATGATGTTCCCGAGGGGTAGACCTGGCAGCCCAGGCCGCCGCGTTCTTTCGGAGTGGTAGACCTGGCGACGATCTTGCCGCTATGTTGTTACCGGCGGGGTAGACCTGGCCGAACCCGAACCCCCCGCCCCCCCCTTCCCCCCCCCCCCCTTCCCCCCCCACCCCTCCGCCGATTTGCCAGGGTAGGTAGACCTGGCGGTAGCCCCGCCGCTTTTGGGGTGTTTTTTTTTAGTTTTTTTAATTTTTTTTATTTTTTTTTTCCCCCCGCCGACGAGGGGGTAGACCTGGCAGCCCGGACGCCACGTTCTTTCGGAGGGGTAGACCTGGCGACGACCTTGCCGCTATGATTTCCGGCGGGGTAGACCTGGCCGCAACCTCACCCCCCTTCTCCCTCCCCCCGCGCCCCCCCCGCGCCCCCCCGCCGATTTGCCAGGGAGGGTGGACCTGGCGACAGCCCCGCCGCTATGTTTTTAATCATCACACACGCGCAAATTAAAACTCCTGGCCCTGGAAATGACTTCCGCCGATGTGTGTGTCCATTGAGCGTTGATTGCTCTTAGCGTAGCAACAAACTGTAATACATGAATTAAAACTGAATGAAGAGGATTCATCCCAATTCGATTCTTAACTCAAAGGTAGTTAGCTAGTGGGGTTTTTTGTTTTGGTTTTTTTTTTTTTTTTTTTTTTTTTTTTTACTCATAAACAAATGAACTTCATCAGCTAATTGTCTAGTGACAATGAATTAACTAAGTAACGAATTCATAGATAACCATTTAGCTTACCTCGTCGAGGATGCCGCCTGGCCGCAGAATCTTCCGAGCAAACAAAAACACGCGCATGCCGCTTGCACCCCGTTCCTCTTTTCTTATTGTTCCTTTGCAAACAGACGCCTGCTGCGGGCCCTGGGTCCGTTGCCCCTCTCCGCCGTCACCCCGACAACGGGTTCATTGTGACGCAGGCCGTCCCCCGCCGAAACCTTGCAAACCCAGGCCCGCTGCGAGCCTGGGGACCGTTGCCCCTCTCCGCCGTCACCCCGACAACGGGTTCATTGTGACACAGGTCGCCCCCGCCCAGACCTTGCAAACGGACGCCTGCTGCGGGCCCTGGGTCCGTTGCCCCTCTCCGCCGTCACACCGACAACGGGTTCATTGTGACGCAGGCCGCCCCTGACCAAACCTTGCAAACCCAGGCCTGCTGCGGGCCTGGGGACCGTTGCCCCTCTCCGCTGTCACCCCGACAACGGGTTCATTGTGACGCAGGCCGCCCCTGACCAAACCTTGAAAACCCAGGCCCGGTGCGGGCCCGGGGTTTTGTTCCCCTCTCCGCCGTCACCCCGACAACGGCTTCCTTGTGACGCAGGCCGTCCCCCGCCCAAACCTTGCAAACCCAGGCCTGCTGCGGGCCCTGGGTCCGTTGCCCCTCTCCGCCGTCACCCCGACAACAGGTTCATTGTGACGCAGGCCGCCCCCGACAAAACCTTGCAAACCCAGGCCTGCTGCGGGCCTGGGGTTTGTTGCCCCCCTCCTCCGTCACCCCGACACCGGCTTCCTTGGGCAGTACCTGATCGCAGTACCTGATTGGGTGCAGGACCCTCCCGACTTAGCCGAACGGCCCTGAGGACGAGGAGCTACTTCGCTGCTCCTTTCCAGGGAATGGGGTCGACTGGGAGCCGACACGAGCGCATCACACGGACACACGCAGGCATGGGGCGCATCGACGCAGCCGGTGACGCGGGCTGCAAGACAACAAGGCGGCGTTATCAACACAGTTGCAAACCTTTTCTTGTCCCTTCCTGGCTTTCGGACTCCTCACCCACTGCCGCCCTCCGCTGCAGGCCCACGGTCCGTTGTCCCTCTCCTCCGTCACCCCGACAACGGGTTCATTGTGACACAGGTCGCCCCCGCCCAGACCTTGCAAACGGACGCCTGCTGCGGGCCCTGGGTCCGTTGCCCCTCTCCGCCGTCACCCCGACAACGGGTTCATTGTGACGCAGGCCGCCCCTGACCAAACCTTGAAAACCCAGGCCCGGTGCGGGCCCGGGGTTTTGTTCCCCTCTCCGCCGTCACCCCGACAACGGCTTCCTTGTGACGCAGGCCGTCCCCCGCCCAAACCTTGCAAACCCAGGCCTGCTGCGGGCCCTGGGTCCGTTGCCCCTCTCCGCCGTCACCCCGACAACAGGTTCATTGTGACGCAGGCCGCCCCTGACCAAACCTTGAAAACCCAGGCCTGCTGCGGGCCCGGGGTCCGTTGCCCCTCTCCGCCGTCACCCCGACAACGGGTTCATTGTGACGCAGGCCGTCCCCCGCCGAAACCTTGGAAACCCAGGCCTGCTGCGGGCCCTGGGTCCGTTGCCCCTCTCTGTCGTCACCCCGACAACGACTTCCCTGTGACGCAGGCCGCCCCCTGACCAAACCTTGCAAACCCAGGCCTGCTGCGGGCCCGGGGTTTTGTTCCCCTCTCCGCCGTCACCCCGACAACGACTTCCCTGTGACGCAGGCCGCCCCTGACCAAACCTCGAAAACCCAGGCCTGCTGCGGGCCCTGGGTCCGTTGCCCCTCTCCGCCGTCACCCCGACAACGGGTTCATTGTGACGCAGGCCGCCCCCCGCCCAAACCTTGCAAACCCAGGCCTGCTATGGGCCCGGGGTCTTTTGCCCGTCTCCACCGTCACCCCGACAACGGGTTCATTGTGACGCAGGCCCGCCCCCGACAAAACCTTGCAAACCCAGGCCTGCTGCGGGCCTGGGGTTTGTTGCCCCCCTCCTCCGTCACCCCGACATCGGCTTCCTTGGGCAGTACCTGATCGCAGTACCTGATTGGGTGCAGGACCCTCCCGACTTAGCCGAACGGCCCTGAGGACGAGGAGCTACTTCGCTGCTCCTTTCCAGGGAATGGGGTCGACTGGGAGCTGACACGAGCGCATCACACGGACACACGCATGCATGGGGCGCATCGACGCGGCTGATGACACGGGCTGCAAGACAACAAGGTGGCGTTATCAACACAGTTGCAAACCTTTTCTTGTCCCTTCCTGGCTTTCGGACTCCTCACCCACTGCCGCCCTCCGCTGCAGGCCCACGGTCCGTTGCCCCTCTCCTCCGTCACCCCAACAACGGGTTCATTGTGACGCAGGCCGCCCCCACCCAAACCTTTCAAACCCAGGCCCGCTGCGGTCCTGGGGTTTGTTGCCCCTCTCCGCCGTCACCCCGACAACGGGTTCATTGTGACGCAGGCCGTCCCCCGCCGAAACCTTGCAAACCCAGGCCCGCTGCGAGCCTGGGGACCGTTGCCCCTCTCCGCTGTCACCCCGACAACGGGTTCATTGTGACACAGGTCGCCCCCGCCCAGACCTTGCAAACGGACGCCTGCTGCGGGCCCTGGGTCCGTTGCCCCTCTCCGCCGTCACCCCGACAACGGTTTCATTGTGACGCAGGCCGTCCCCCGCCCAAACCTTGCAAACCCAGGCCTGCTATGGGCCCGGGGTCTTTTGCCCGTCTCCACCGTCACCCCGACAACGGGTTCATTGTGACGCAGGCCCCCCCCCGACAAAACCTTGCAAACCCAGGCCTGCTGCGGGCCCTGGGTCCGTTGCCCCTCTCCGCCCTCACCCCGACAACGGGTTCATTGTGACGCAGGCCGCCCCTGACCAAACCTTGAAAACCCAGGCCTGCTGCGAGCCCTGGGTCCGTTGCCCCTCTCCGCCGTCACCCCGACAACGGGTTCATTGTGACGCAGGCCGTCCCCCGCCGAAACCTTGGAAACCCAGGCCTGCTGCGGGCCCTGGGTCCGTTGCCCCTCTCTGTCGTCACCCCGACAACGACTTCCCTGTGACGCAGGCCGCCCCCTGACCAAACCTTGCAAACCCAGGCCTGCTGCGGGCCCGGGGTTTTGTTCCCCTCTCCGCCGTCACCCCGACAACGACTTCCCTGTGACGCAGGCCGTCCCCCGCCAAAACCTTGAAAACTCAGGCCTGCTATGGGCCCGGGGTCTCTTGCCCCTCTCCACCGTCACCCCGACAACGGGTTCATTGCGACGCAGGCCGCCCCTGACCAAACCTCGAAAACCCAGGCCTGCTGCGGGCCCTGGGTCCGTTGCCCCTCTCCGCCGTCACCCCGACAACGGGTTCATTGTGACGCAGGCCGCCCCCCGCCCAAACCTTGCAAACCCAGGCCTGCTATGGGCCCGGGGTCTTTTGCCCGTCTCCACCGTCACCCCGACAACGGGTTCATTGTGACGCAGGCCCGCCCCCGACAAAACCTTGCAAACCCAGGCCTGCTGCGGGCCTGGGGTTTGTTGCCCCCCTCCTCCGTCACCCCGACATCGGCTTCCTTGGGCAGTACCTGATCGCAGTACCTGATTGGGTGCAGGACCCTCCCGACTTAGCCGAACGGCCCTGAGGACGAGGAGCTACTTCGCTGCTCCTTTCCAGGGAATGGGGTCGACTGGGAGCTGACACGAGCGCATCACACGGACACACGCATGCATGGGGCGCATCGACGCGGCTGATGACACGGGCTGCAAGACAACAAGGTGGCGTTATCAACACAGTTGCAAACCTTTTCTTGTCCCTTCCTGGCTTTCGGACTCCTCACCCACTGCCGCCCTCCGCTGCAGGCCCACGGTCCGTTGCCCCTCTCCTCCGTCACCCCAACAACGGGTTCATTGTGACGCAGGCCGCCCCCACCCAAACCTTTCAAACCCAGGCCCGCTGCGGTCCTGGGGTTTGTTGCCCCTCTCCGCCGTCACCCCGACAACGGGTTCATTGTGACGCAGGCCGTCCCCCGCCGAAACCTTGCAAACCCAGGCCCGCTGCGAGCCTGGGGACCGTTGCCCCTCTCCGCTGTCACCCCGACAACGGGTTCATTGTGACACAGGTCGCCCCCGCCCAGACCTTGCAAACGGACGCCTGCTGCGGGCCCTGGGTCCGTTGCCCCTCTCCGCCGTCACCCCGACAACGGTTTCATTGTGACGCAGGCCGTCCCCCGCCCAAACCTTGCAAACCCAGGCCTGCTATGGGCCCGGGGTCTTTTGCCCGTCTCCACCGTCACCCCGACAACGGGTTCATTGTGACGCAGGCCCCCCCCCGACAAAACCTTGCAAACCCAGGCCTGCTGCGGGCCCTGGGTCCGTTGCCCCTCTCCGCCCTCACCCCGACAACGGGTTCATTGTGACGCAGGCCGCCCCTGACCAAAGCTTGAAAACCCAGGCCTGCTGCGAGCCCTGGGTCCGTTGCCCCTCTCCGCCGTCACCCCGACAACGGGTTCATTGTGACGCAGGCCGCCCCCCGCCGAAACCTTGGAAACCCAGGCCTGCTGCGGGCCCTGGGTCCGTTGCCCCTCTCTGTCGTCACCCCGACAACGACTTCCCTGTGACGCAGGCCGCCCCCTGACCAAACCTTGCAAACCCAGGCCTGCTGCGGGCCCGGGGTTTTGTTCCCCTCTCCGCCGTCACCCCGACAACGACTTCCCTGTGACGCAGGCCGTCCCCCGCCAAAACCTTGAAAACTCAGGCCTGCTATGGGCCCGGGGTCTCTTGCCCCTCTCCACCGTCACCCCGACAACGGGTTCATTGCGACGCAGGCCGCCCCTGACCAAACCTCGAAAACCCAGGCCTGCTGCGGGCCCTGGGTCCGTTGCCCCTCTCCGCCGTCACCCCGACAACGGGTTCATTGTGACGCAGGCCGCCCCCCGCCCAAACCTTGCAAACCCAGGCCTGCTATGGGCCCGGGGTCTTTTGCCCGTCTCCACCGTCACCCCGACAACGGGTTCATTGTGACGCAGGCCCGCCCCCGACAAAACCTTGCAAACCCAGGCCTGCTGCGGGCCTGGGGTTTGTTGCCCCCCTCCTCCGTCACCCCGACATCGGCTTCCTTGGGCAGTACCTGATCGCAGTACCTGATTGGGTGCAGGACCCTCCCGACTTAGTCGAACGGCCCTGAGGACGAGGAGCTACTTCGCTGCTCCTTTCCAGGGAATGGGGTCGACTGGGAGCTGACACGAGCGCATCACACGGACACACGCATGCATGGGGCGCATCGACGCGGCTGATGACACGGGCTGCAAGACAACAAGGTGGCGTTATCAACACAGTTGCAAACCTTTTCTTGTCCCTTCCTGGCTTTCGGACTCCTCACCCACTGCCGCCCTCCGCTGCAGGCCCACGGTCCGTTGCCCCTCTCCTCCGTCACGCCAACAACGGGTTCATTGTGACGCAGGCCGCCCCCACCCAAACCTTTCAAACCCAGGCCCGCTGCGGTCCTGGGGTTTGTTGCCCCTCTCCGCCGTCACCCCGACAACGGGTTCATTGTGACGCAGGCCGTCCCCCGCCGAAACCTTGCAAACCCAGGCCCGCTGCGAGCCTGGGGACCGTTGCCCCTCTCCGCTGTCACCCCGACAACGGGTTCATTGTGACACAGGTCGCCCCCGCCCAGACCTTGCAAACGGACGCCTGCTGCGGGCCCTGGGTCCGTTGCCCCTCTCCGCCGTCACCCCGACAACGGTTTCATTGTGACGCAGGCCGTCCCCCGCCCAAACCTTGCAAACCCAGGCCTGCTATGGGCCCGGGGTCTTTTGCCCGTCTCCACCGTCACCCCGACAACGGGTTCATTGTGACGCAGGCCCGCCCCCGACAAAACCTTGCAAACCCAGGCCTGCTGCGGGCCTGGGGTTTGTTGCCCCCCTCCTCCGTCACCCCGACATCGGCTTCCTTGGGCAGTACCTGATCGCAGTACCTGATTGGGTGCAGGACCCTCCCGACTTAGCCGAACGGCCCTGAGGACGAGGAGCTACTTCGCTGCTCCTTTCCAGGGAATGGGGTCGACTGGGAGCTGACACGAGCGCATCACACGGACACACGCATGCATGGGGCGCATCGACGCGGCTGATGACACGGGCTGCAAGACAACAAGGTGGCGTTATCAACACAGTTGCAAACCTTTTCTTGTCCCTTCCTGGCTTTCGGACTCCTCACCCACTGCCGCCCTCCGCTGCAGGCCCACGGTCCGTTGCCCCTCTCCTCCGTCACCCCAACAATGGGTTCATTGTGACGCAGGCCGCCCCCACCCAAACCTTTCAAACCCAGGCCCGCTGCGGTCCTGGGGTTTGTTGCCCCTCTCCGCCGTCACCCCGACAACGGGTTCATTGTGACGCAGGCCGTCCCCCGCCGAAACCTTGCAAACCCCGGCCCGCTGCGAGCCTGGGGACCGTTGCCCCTCTCCGCTGTCACCCCGACAACGGGTTCATTGTGACACAGGTCGCCCCCGCCCAGACCTTGCAAACGGACGCCTGCTGCGGGCCCTGGGTCCGTTGCCCCTCTCCGCCGTCACCCCGACAACGGGTTCATTGTGACGCAGGCCGCCCCTGACCAAACCTTGAAAACCCAGGCCTGCTGCGGGCCTGGGGACCGTTGCCCCTCTCCGCTGTCACCCCGACAACGGGTTCATTGTGACGCAGGCCGCCCCTGACCAAACCTTGAAAACCCAGGCCCGGTGCGGGCCCGGGGTTTTGTTCCCCTCTCCGCCGTCACCCCGACAACGACTTCCCTGTGACGCAGGCCGTCCCCTGCCCAAACCTTGAAAACCCAGGCCTGCTATGGGCCCGGGGTCCGTTGCCCCTCTCCACCGTCACCCCGACAACGGGTTCATTGTCACGCAGGTCCCCCCCGACAAAACCTTGCAAACCCAGGCCTGCTGCGGGCCCGGGGTTTGTTGCCCCCCTCCTCCGTCACCCCGACACCGGCTTCCTTGGGCAGTACCTGATCGCAGTACCTGATTGGGTGCAGGACCCTCCCGACTTAGCCGAACGGCCCTGAGGACGAGGAGCTACTTCGCTGCTCTTTTCCAGGGAATGGGGTCGACTGGGAGCCGACACGAGCGCATCACACGGACACACGCAGGCATGGGGCGCATCGACGCGGCCGATGACGCGGGCTGCAAGACAACAAGGTGGCGTTATCAACACAGTTGCAAACCTTTTCTTGTCCCTTCCTGGCTTTCGGACTCCTCACCCACTGCCGCCCTCCGCTGCAGGCCCACGGTCCATTGCCCCTCTCCTCCGTCACCCCAACAACGGGTTCATTGTGATGCAGGCCGCCCCCGCCCAAACCTTGCAAGCCCAGGACTGCTGCGGGCCTGGGGTTTGTTGCCCCTCTCCTCCGTCACCCCGACAACGGGTTCATTGTGACGCAGGCCGTCCCCGCCCAAACCTTGCAAATGCAGGACTGCTGCAGGCCCGGGGTTTTTTTCCCCTCTCCGCCGTCACCCCGACAACGGGTTCATTGTGACGTAGGCCGCCCCCGCCCAAGTTTAGCAAACGCACGGCTGCTGCAGGCCGTGGGTCCGTTGTCCATCTCCGCCGTCACCCTGAAAACGGCTTCCTTGTGATGCAGGTCGCCCCCGACCAAACCTTGCAAACCCAGGCCCGCTGCAGGCCCGGGGTCCATTGCCCCTCTCTGCCGCCACCCCGACAACGGCTTCCTTGTGACCCAGGCTGCCGCCGCCCAAACCCTGCAAACCCAGGCCTGCTGCGGGCCCGGGATCCGTTTCCCCTCTCCGTCGTCACCCTGAAAACGGATTCATTGTGACGCAGGCCGTTCCCCGCCGAAACCCTGCAACCCGAGGGCCGCTGAGGGCCCGGCTTATGTTATCCCGTCTCCGCCGTCATGCCGACAACGCGTTCATTGTGATGCAGGCCGTCCCTCCACTCACGCTGCACCCCGTGACCTGCTGCGATCCTAGCTGCCGTTACCCTGTCTCCACCCTCATGCCCTCAACAGGTACATTGCGATGCAGGTTGCCCCCGCCCAAAGCCCGCACCCCGTGGCCCGCAGCGAGCCCGGCCGCCATTACCCCATCTCCACTGTCACCCTGGCAACAGGTCCATTGTGACACAGGTTTCCCCTATGAGCCCAGCCGCCGTTCTTTGTCTCCACCGCACCTCCCCCCATCCCCCCGACAACCCCACATACTATTCACTGTGATATAGGCTATTCCCCTCCCCGCCCCAGCCCTGCACCCTGTGGCTTGCTGCAAACCCGGCCGCCATTAATCCCTCTCCACCGTCACCCCGATAAAAGGTTCATTGTGACACATGCTGCCTATTGGAGCCTGGCTGCCCTTCCCTGTCTCCGCCGCGCCCACCCCCTCCCCAAACCCCACCGCCCCCCCACCCCGTGCCTCAACCCCCCCCCCCGCCCGCCAGCCTCCCTTCTCTGCCCCACCCCTCCTCGTCGGCCTCGCACACGGTTCACTGTGACACAGGAACACACACACCCCCCCACCCCCCCCCCCCGATTCCTGGACCGTGTGGCTTGCTTCCTTGCCCAGCCGCCCCTACGGGAAGTTGAAGCGGGGAGACTTTAGGACCCAGCGCCGTCTCTGTCTCCTCACTCCTGTCCCTGCCCACCGTTGCCGGCTTTGCCACTGCCGCGGGGAGACTTTAGGACCCAGCGGCGTCTCTGTCTCCTCACTCCTGTCCCTGCCCACCGTTGCCGGCTTTGCCACCGCCGCGGGGAGACTTTAGGACCCAGCGGCGTCTCTTCCTGTTTCCCAGCCGCGCGGCAGAAGGGAGTCCTGGCGCCGTGCAGTCTCGACCCCGGGCTCCCGGGGCACAAGCCCGTGCTCCTGCCCCGACTCCCGCGTTTCTTTCTCAGTCAGTCACTCGCCCTGCTGCAGTCCTGCCTGCCGCCCGCCCCCCCTTGTACTCCACCTGCTGCCACGAGTTGAAAAACAAACGAACGCTGAGCCGGGGGTGGGGGTGGGGGTGGGGGTGTGTGTGGGGGGGGAAGGGATAAAAGCCCAAAACCCCCAAAACTCTCTCAACTGACCTAAACAGAAATCTTTGTCAAAAGGGAAACCATCTCTTCTTCAGCCTACCTTTCCACCAGACTCCGGCTCGCCGACCGCCCTGTTGCCTTCCCTTGTGCCAGACCACCCCCCTCCTTTCCCCTGCCGCTGCTGGCGCCACAAATGAGCCCGTGACCCTTGGCTAGGCGGGAAATGCCGCCCACTCCTCCCTGAAGGAGGATCCAGCTACCTCTCTGCGCCTTCCCCCGCCCCCCCTCCTCGGGGGCGCCAGACAGACTGCTTGGAGAGGAGAAGCACCTGACCTCCTCAGGGCGGGAGAGAGAGGAAGGGGGGGGGGGGTGGGCGGGGGGGGTGGTGCTCGCGCGCTTATCTGTGTGTATGTCTGTTTGGGGGGGGAAGCATGTATGTCTGAGTTGGCACCTGCAGACACATTTACAGCTGGTCAACGTATTTTATTCCCGGGAAATGAAGAAATAAATTCAAGCCGGAAAATAAAATTCCAAAAAAAACAACGGTAAAAAGTTTGGGGGGGGGGGGAGGAGAAGGAGTAGGGGGAGGAGAAGGAAGAAAAGAAAAGGAAAAATAAACCCTCGAGGCGCGGACTTGGCAGTGGGGCACCCCATCCGGAAGCAGAGACTCCTAACTCTCGAAAAAGTTGGGGTACGGGGTGAAAAGGTGCGTGGAAAGGTTGGTTTTACGCACAACCAGCTACAGCGGGTGCCACCAGGTGTCCACGGCTGCGAAAGTGTCGCCAGGTCTACCCGGCTCCGCAGCGCCACCCGGTCTCCCGGGCTCCGGCATTGTAGCCAGGTCTACCTGGCTCCGCAACGCCACCCGGCCTCCCGGGCTCTGGCGGTGTTCGCCAGGCCTACCGTGCTCCGCAGCGCCACCCGGTCTCCCGGGCTCCGGCGGTGTTTGCCCGGTCTACCCGGCTCCGCAGAACCACCCGATCTCCCTTTCCCCGCTCCGGCGGTGTTTGCCAGGCCTACCCGGCTCCGCGGCGCCACCCGGCCTCTCCGGCTCTGGCGGTGTTTGCACGGTCTACCCGGCTCCGATGAACCACCCGGTCCCCCTTCCCCGCTCCGGCGGTGCCGCCGGGCGTACCCGGCTCCGCAGCGCCACCCGGCCTCCCGGGCTCCGGCGGTGTTAGCCCGGTCTACCCGGCTCCGCAGAACCACCCGGTCCCCCTTCCCTGCTCCGGCGGTGCCGCCAGGCCTTCCCGGCTCCGCAGCGCCACCCTGCCCCTCCGGCTCCGGCGGTGTTTGCCCGGTCTACCCTGCTCCGCAGAACCTCCCGGTCCCCATTCCCCGCTCCGGCGGTGCCGCCAGGCCTTCCCGGCTCCGCAGCGCCACCCTGCCCCTCCGGCTCCGGCGGTGTTTGCCCGGTCTACCCGGCTCCGCAGAACCTCCCGGTCCCCATTCCCCGCTCCGGCGGTGCCGCCAGGCCTACCCGGCTCCGCAGCGCCACCCGGCCTCTCCGGCTCTGGCGGTGTTGGCCCGGTCTACCCCGCTCCGCAGAACCACCTGGTCTCCCTTCACGGCTCCGGCGGTGCCGCCAGGCCTTCCCGGCTCCGCAGCGCCACCCTGCCCCTCCGGCTCCGGCGGTGTTTGCCCGGTCTACCCGGCTCCGCAGAACCTCCCGGTCCCCATTCCCCGCTCCGGCGGTGCCGCCAGGCCTTCCCGGCTCCGCAGCGCCACCCTGCCCCTCCGGCTCCGGCGGTGTTTGCCCGGTCTACCCGGCTCCGCAGAACCTCCCGGTCCCCATTCCCCGCTCCGGCGGTGCCGCCAGGCCTTCCCGGCTCCGCAGCGCCACCCTGCCCCTCCGGCTCCGGCGGTGTTTGCCCGGTCTACCCGGCTCCGCAGAACCTCCCGGTCCCCATTCCCCGCTCCGGCGGTGCCGCCAGGCCTACCCGGCTCCGCAGCGCCACCCGGCCTCTCCGGCTCTGGCGGTGTTGGCCCGGTCTACCCCGCTCCGCAGAACCACCTGGTCTCCCTTCACGGCTCCGGCGGTGCCGCCAGGCCTTCCCGGCTCCGCAGCGCCACCCTGCCCCTCCGGCTCCGGCGGTGTTTGCCCGGTCTACCCGGCTCCGCAGAACCTCCCGGTCCCCATTCCCCGCTCCGGCGGTGCCGCCAGGCCTACCCGGCTCCGCAGCGCCACCCGGCCTCTCCGGCTCTGGCGGTGTTGGCCCGGTCTACCCCGCTCCGCAGAACCACCTGGTCTCCCTTCACGGCTCCGGCGGTGCCGCCAGGCCTTCCCGGCTCCGCAGCGCCACCCGGCCTCCCGGGCTCCGGTGGTGTTAGCCCGGTCTACCCGGCTCCGCAGAACCACCCGGTCCTCCTTCCCCGCTCCGGCGGTGCCGCCAGGCCCACTCGGCTCTGCAGCTCCACCCGGCCTCTCCGGCTCTGGCGGTGTTGGCCCGGTCTACCCCGCTCCGCAGAACCACCTGGTCTCCCCGGCTCCGGCGGTGCCGCCAGGCCTACCCGGCTCCGCAGCGCCACCGTCTCCCGAGCTCTGGCGGTGTTGGCCAGCTCTTCCCGTATGCGCAGCACCACCCATTTTCTCTTTTCCGGTTCGGCGGTACCACCAGGCCTCCCCTTCTCCGGAGCGCTACCACCCGTTCTCCCTTTACGGCTCCGGCGGTGTCGCCAGGCCTACCCGGCTCTGCAGCGCCACCCGGCCTCCTGGGCTCCGGCGGTGTTAGCCAGGTCTACCGGGTTCCGTAGCGCCACCCGGTCACCCGTTCCCGCTCCTGCGGTGTAGCCAGGTCTACCCGTCTCCGCAGCGCCACCCGGTCTTGCGGTCTCCGTCGCTGTTGGTCAGGTCTACCCGTCTCCGCAGCGCCACCCGGTCTCCCGCGTTGTTTGCCAGGTCTACCCTGCTCCGCAGCGCCACCCGGTTTCCTCCTCGCTCTGGCGGAGCCGCCGTGCCTTCCCGGCTCCGAGATGCCGCCGGGTCTATTTATTTGCTCCGCCAGGTCCACCCTGCTCTGCATCGTTTCGCGGTCTACCCGGCACTGGCATGACGAGCCTTACGGACCTTCGGGGTAGACCTGTGCTCCCTGCGGCTGCCTTGGTGTTTTCGAAGGGGTCGCTGTTTCGCGGTGCCTCCAGTTGCGTCATCGTAGAAAGCGGCAGCAGTACAGCGCCACCCCGGTAAAGTCCATAGTCGCTCTCTTGAAAGCGAAACCGGGCGTGGACTTAGTTTTACATACTATAGGGGCGAGCGGTGACTCGCGCTTGCAGCTCAGCTCGTGAGCGGCTGCAATGCCCGCGGCGCGGCCGGTGTTAAGTGGGGCGCTGGTCGGCCGTTGAGGTGGCTCTTGTCCCGGTGGTGGCTCAAATTGCCTGCTTGCTCGGCACGGTTGCTCTCTCGCGCTGGTATGCCAAACCCCCACCCCAGCACAGTCGAGAGACCCGGGGAAAGTTGGA
Source organism: Colius striatus (assembly GCF_028858725.1). NCBI lineage: Eukaryota > Metazoa > Chordata > Aves > Coliiformes > Coliidae > Colius > Colius striatus. Next base: position 2,091,584 of record NC_084786.1, read on the forward strand.
GAACGGTCGCAACCGCTGTCCGTTGCATGCCTGGCACCGGTGTTGAGGGTTTGGCTTGAAGCCGAGTTCACCCCGGGCAGAGCTTGATGCTTGGTGGCGGTCGCCAGGCACTCGAACGCTGTGGGGGGGAGACTAGCCTGCCCAGTGGCTTTTCTCTCTCCCTTCTCCTCCGTTGGGTCCCTTGGGATGACCCCGCTGATTTTGGGCAAAAAGGTGAACCAGGACGAGAATTTGCCCCCCCCCGATGGTGTCCAGCCTCCCGTGGCTGCCGCCAGCTCCTTTGAGGGTCTGATCCAAGAGGGAATGGAATGTTGGCGGTGAGGTGGCGTCGCCTCATCCTTCTTTTCACCCCCACCCCCGGCCTTAAGCTGGGGACGCCTGCGAAGCGGGCAAGAGTAACACACACAGGGGCTGCCGCTCCCGGCGGTTGGCCAGTCCAATGCAGATGAACTCCGGGGGTTGAGAGTCTCGAGCCTGCTCCCGTGGCTTTTGCTGGCTCTCCCCCCCTAGAACGCGTTTTTCTTTCCGGCCTTAAGCTGGAGCCCTGTCCCCCCCTGCACGTCGGGGGGCAGAGCCGGTGCAGCTGCCCGCTGTCATTGGCGGTGAGCTTGAGTCGTGCAGGCGGCCGTAGAGTCTCGAGCCTGCTTCGGCTTTCTCTGGCCTCCCATGCCGCGAGAGCCCGATGACCAACGGGCGAGGTGTCAGCGGTGCCACCTTGCCTTCTTCCCGGGGGTTTGGCCATGCGTGGGCGGCCCGTGGTGTCTGGCTTGCTCTGGTCTCCCTGGTTGATGTTGGAGGGCTTGGTGTGAAAAAGGAGGTCTTGCACCGTCACGGTCGAGGGAGCGGCACCTCGTCCTTTTTTTTTTTCCTCCGGCCTTAAGCTTGGAGCCCCCCCCGTGCTTTTTTTAGAGGGGGAATCCCGAAAGCGTTTTTTGAGTGGTCCCAGTGGGCTGGCAGCTCAACGCGCAGGGGCCCTGGAGGGTGTCGAGACTCTCCAGAGGCTTGCACCTCGCGTGAGATACGGGTTTTTTGTGTCGGTCTATTTTTTTCCGTTTCCTTCCTCCGGGGTAAGTGGTTCCCCGTGGGGCCAGGTAAAAGCCCGGTGGTTGCCGGTGCTCTCGAACGCTTAAAAAGACCCTCGATGGCAGGAGTCAAGCCTTGCCGCGGCTTCTCCTCTGGCCTTGTCGACCCTCGCTTAAAGGGAACCGTTGTCTTGGGGGCGGGTGGATGGCGGCGCCTCCCGCTCCCCCCTTCCTACTGATCCAGACCTACAGGCAGCGCCCTCTGAGGCGTTCTCTGGGCATGTCGGAGAGTCTCCGCGGCGGGCCGGCTGGTGCCGGTGTTCAGGCTGCTGGAGCACCTCTTGCAGACATTGCCTTTGTTCTCGCTCGCACGCAGAGCCCCGCGTCTGCCGTCTTCACTCTCCCCGGGGGTGCTGGCGGTCAGGTGCGCGTTGTGGCTGTTGTTGTCCCAGGAACCGTGGCCGCGGGGGCCGTTGCTTTTCCTGTCTTTCCCTTCCCCACCTGATCGATG
>NC_084786.1:2105616-2120616 GCF_028858725.1 Colius striatus
CTTTTTTTTTAAAGAGTAGACCTGGCCACAGTCGCGCCCTTGGTATCTGCCGGGGGATGGGGAAGGTAGACCTGGCGACCTGGTGAAAGACCCGCCGCAGTGCTTTGCCGGAGGCGTAGACCTGGCGACAGCTCCGCCGCTTTTTTCTTTTTTTTTTCCCCGCCTACGAGGGACAAGATCTGACAGCCCGGCCGCCACGTTCTTTCGGATGGGTAGACCTGGCGACGATTTGCCGGCGGCGATGACCTGGCCGAAACCGAACCTCCCGCCCGCCCCCCCTTTCCCCCCCCCCCCCCCCACCATTTGCCAGGGAGGGTAGACCTGGCGGCAGCCCGGCCGCAACGTTCTTTCGGTTGGGTAGACCTGGCGTCGACCTTGCCGCTATGAGTTCCGACGGGGTAGACCTGGCCGCAACTTAACCCCCCTTCTCCCCCCCCCCCGCGCCCCCCCGCCGATTTGCCAGGGAGGGTAGACCTGGCGGTAGCCCCGCCGCATTTGGGGTGGTTTTTTGGTTTTTTTGGTTTTTTTTTTTTTTTTTTCCCCCCCCGCCTACGAGCGGGTAGACCTGGCAGCCCGGACGCCACGTTCTTTCGGAGGGGTAGACCTGGCGACGACCTTGCCGCTATGATTTCCGGCGGGGTAGACCTGGCCGCAACCTAACCCCCCTTCTCCCCCCCCCCCCCCCCCCCCGCGCCCCCCGCCGATTTGCCAGGGAGGGTGGACCTGGCGACAGCCCCGCCGCTATCAGCTGCCGGAGGGGTGGGAAGACCTGGCGAAAGACCCGCCGCAGTGCTTTGCCGGAGGCGTAGACCTGGCGACAGCTCCGCCGCTTTTTTTTTTTTTTTTTTCCCCCGCCTACGAGGGGCAAGACCTGACAGCCCAGCCGCCACGTTCTTTCCGATGGGTAGACCTGGCGACGACCTTGCCGCTATGATTTGCCGGCGGGGATGACCTGGCCGAAACCGAACCCCCGCTCCCCCCCCGCTTCCCCCCCCCCCCCCCCCCCCCCCCCCGCCGATTTGCCAGGGAACGTAGACGTGGCGGAAGCCCCGCCGCTTATGGGGTTTTTTTTCCGCCTACGAGGGGGTAGACCTGGCGACGACCTTGCCGCTATGATTTGCCAGCGGGGTAGACCTGGCCGAAACCGAACTCTTCTTTCCCCCCCAACCTCCCCCCCTCGCCGATTTGCCAGGGAGGGTGGACCTGGCGACAGCCCCGCCGCTATGATGTTCCCGAGGGGTAGACCTGGCAGCCCAGGCCGCCGCGTTCTTTCGGAGTGGTAGACCTGGCGACGATCTTGCCGCTATGTTGTTACCGGCGGGGTAGACCTGGCCGAACCCGAACCCCCCGCCCCCCCCTTCCCCCCCCCCCCCTTCCCCCCCCACCCCTCCGCCGATTTGCCAGGGTAGGTAGACCTGGCGGTAGCCCCGCCGCTTTTGGGGTGTTTTTTTTTAGTTTTTTTAATTTTTTTTATTTTTTTTTTCCCCCCGCCGACGAGGGGGTAGACCTGGCAGCCCGGACGCCACGTTCTTTCGGAGGGGTAGACCTGGCGACGACCTTGCCGCTATGATTTCCGGCGGGGTAGACCTGGCCGCAACCTCACCCCCCTTCTCCCTCCCCCCGCGCCCCCCCCGCGCCCCCCCGCCGATTTGCCAGGGAGGGTGGACCTGGCGACAGCCCCGCCGCTATGTTTTTAATCATCACACACGCGCAAATTAAAACTCCTGGCCCTGGAAATGACTTCCGCCGATGTGTGTGTCCATTGAGCGTTGATTGCTCTTAGCGTAGCAACAAACTGTAATACATGAATTAAAACTGAATGAAGAGGATTCATCCCAATTCGATTCTTAACTCAAAGGTAGTTAGCTAGTGGGGTTTTTTGTTTTGGTTTTTTTTTTTTTTTTTTTTTTTTTTTTTACTCATAAACAAATGAACTTCATCAGCTAATTGTCTAGTGACAATGAATTAACTAAGTAACGAATTCATAGATAACCATTTAGCTTACCTCGTCGAGGATGCCGCCTGGCCGCAGAATCTTCCGAGCAAACAAAAACACGCGCATGCCGCTTGCACCCCGTTCCTCTTTTCTTATTGTTCCTTTGCAAACAGACGCCTGCTGCGGGCCCTGGGTCCGTTGCCCCTCTCCGCCGTCACCCCGACAACGGGTTCATTGTGACGCAGGCCGTCCCCCGCCGAAACCTTGCAAACCCAGGCCCGCTGCGAGCCTGGGGACCGTTGCCCCTCTCCGCCGTCACCCCGACAACGGGTTCATTGTGACACAGGTCGCCCCCGCCCAGACCTTGCAAACGGACGCCTGCTGCGGGCCCTGGGTCCGTTGCCCCTCTCCGCCGTCACACCGACAACGGGTTCATTGTGACGCAGGCCGCCCCTGACCAAACCTTGCAAACCCAGGCCTGCTGCGGGCCTGGGGACCGTTGCCCCTCTCCGCTGTCACCCCGACAACGGGTTCATTGTGACGCAGGCCGCCCCTGACCAAACCTTGAAAACCCAGGCCCGGTGCGGGCCCGGGGTTTTGTTCCCCTCTCCGCCGTCACCCCGACAACGGCTTCCTTGTGACGCAGGCCGTCCCCCGCCCAAACCTTGCAAACCCAGGCCTGCTGCGGGCCCTGGGTCCGTTGCCCCTCTCCGCCGTCACCCCGACAACAGGTTCATTGTGACGCAGGCCGCCCCCGACAAAACCTTGCAAACCCAGGCCTGCTGCGGGCCTGGGGTTTGTTGCCCCCCTCCTCCGTCACCCCGACACCGGCTTCCTTGGGCAGTACCTGATCGCAGTACCTGATTGGGTGCAGGACCCTCCCGACTTAGCCGAACGGCCCTGAGGACGAGGAGCTACTTCGCTGCTCCTTTCCAGGGAATGGGGTCGACTGGGAGCCGACACGAGCGCATCACACGGACACACGCAGGCATGGGGCGCATCGACGCAGCCGGTGACGCGGGCTGCAAGACAACAAGGCGGCGTTATCAACACAGTTGCAAACCTTTTCTTGTCCCTTCCTGGCTTTCGGACTCCTCACCCACTGCCGCCCTCCGCTGCAGGCCCACGGTCCGTTGTCCCTCTCCTCCGTCACCCCGACAACGGGTTCATTGTGACACAGGTCGCCCCCGCCCAGACCTTGCAAACGGACGCCTGCTGCGGGCCCTGGGTCCGTTGCCCCTCTCCGCCGTCACCCCGACAACGGGTTCATTGTGACGCAGGCCGCCCCTGACCAAACCTTGAAAACCCAGGCCCGGTGCGGGCCCGGGGTTTTGTTCCCCTCTCCGCCGTCACCCCGACAACGGCTTCCTTGTGACGCAGGCCGTCCCCCGCCCAAACCTTGCAAACCCAGGCCTGCTGCGGGCCCTGGGTCCGTTGCCCCTCTCCGCCGTCACCCCGACAACAGGTTCATTGTGACGCAGGCCGCCCCTGACCAAACCTTGAAAACCCAGGCCTGCTGCGGGCCCGGGGTCCGTTGCCCCTCTCCGCCGTCACCCCGACAACGGGTTCATTGTGACGCAGGCCGTCCCCCGCCGAAACCTTGGAAACCCAGGCCTGCTGCGGGCCCTGGGTCCGTTGCCCCTCTCTGTCGTCACCCCGACAACGACTTCCCTGTGACGCAGGCCGCCCCCTGACCAAACCTTGCAAACCCAGGCCTGCTGCGGGCCCGGGGTTTTGTTCCCCTCTCCGCCGTCACCCCGACAACGACTTCCCTGTGACGCAGGCCGCCCCTGACCAAACCTCGAAAACCCAGGCCTGCTGCGGGCCCTGGGTCCGTTGCCCCTCTCCGCCGTCACCCCGACAACGGGTTCATTGTGACGCAGGCCGCCCCCCGCCCAAACCTTGCAAACCCAGGCCTGCTATGGGCCCGGGGTCTTTTGCCCGTCTCCACCGTCACCCCGACAACGGGTTCATTGTGACGCAGGCCCGCCCCCGACAAAACCTTGCAAACCCAGGCCTGCTGCGGGCCTGGGGTTTGTTGCCCCCCTCCTCCGTCACCCCGACATCGGCTTCCTTGGGCAGTACCTGATCGCAGTACCTGATTGGGTGCAGGACCCTCCCGACTTAGCCGAACGGCCCTGAGGACGAGGAGCTACTTCGCTGCTCCTTTCCAGGGAATGGGGTCGACTGGGAGCTGACACGAGCGCATCACACGGACACACGCATGCATGGGGCGCATCGACGCGGCTGATGACACGGGCTGCAAGACAACAAGGTGGCGTTATCAACACAGTTGCAAACCTTTTCTTGTCCCTTCCTGGCTTTCGGACTCCTCACCCACTGCCGCCCTCCGCTGCAGGCCCACGGTCCGTTGCCCCTCTCCTCCGTCACCCCAACAACGGGTTCATTGTGACGCAGGCCGCCCCCACCCAAACCTTTCAAACCCAGGCCCGCTGCGGTCCTGGGGTTTGTTGCCCCTCTCCGCCGTCACCCCGACAACGGGTTCATTGTGACGCAGGCCGTCCCCCGCCGAAACCTTGCAAACCCAGGCCCGCTGCGAGCCTGGGGACCGTTGCCCCTCTCCGCTGTCACCCCGACAACGGGTTCATTGTGACACAGGTCGCCCCCGCCCAGACCTTGCAAACGGACGCCTGCTGCGGGCCCTGGGTCCGTTGCCCCTCTCCGCCGTCACCCCGACAACGGTTTCATTGTGACGCAGGCCGTCCCCCGCCCAAACCTTGCAAACCCAGGCCTGCTATGGGCCCGGGGTCTTTTGCCCGTCTCCACCGTCACCCCGACAACGGGTTCATTGTGACGCAGGCCCCCCCCCGACAAAACCTTGCAAACCCAGGCCTGCTGCGGGCCCTGGGTCCGTTGCCCCTCTCCGCCCTCACCCCGACAACGGGTTCATTGTGACGCAGGCCGCCCCTGACCAAACCTTGAAAACCCAGGCCTGCTGCGAGCCCTGGGTCCGTTGCCCCTCTCCGCCGTCACCCCGACAACGGGTTCATTGTGACGCAGGCCGTCCCCCGCCGAAACCTTGGAAACCCAGGCCTGCTGCGGGCCCTGGGTCCGTTGCCCCTCTCTGTCGTCACCCCGACAACGACTTCCCTGTGACGCAGGCCGCCCCCTGACCAAACCTTGCAAACCCAGGCCTGCTGCGGGCCCGGGGTTTTGTTCCCCTCTCCGCCGTCACCCCGACAACGACTTCCCTGTGACGCAGGCCGTCCCCCGCCAAAACCTTGAAAACTCAGGCCTGCTATGGGCCCGGGGTCTCTTGCCCCTCTCCACCGTCACCCCGACAACGGGTTCATTGCGACGCAGGCCGCCCCTGACCAAACCTCGAAAACCCAGGCCTGCTGCGGGCCCTGGGTCCGTTGCCCCTCTCCGCCGTCACCCCGACAACGGGTTCATTGTGACGCAGGCCGCCCCCCGCCCAAACCTTGCAAACCCAGGCCTGCTATGGGCCCGGGGTCTTTTGCCCGTCTCCACCGTCACCCCGACAACGGGTTCATTGTGACGCAGGCCCGCCCCCGACAAAACCTTGCAAACCCAGGCCTGCTGCGGGCCTGGGGTTTGTTGCCCCCCTCCTCCGTCACCCCGACATCGGCTTCCTTGGGCAGTACCTGATCGCAGTACCTGATTGGGTGCAGGACCCTCCCGACTTAGCCGAACGGCCCTGAGGACGAGGAGCTACTTCGCTGCTCCTTTCCAGGGAATGGGGTCGACTGGGAGCTGACACGAGCGCATCACACGGACACACGCATGCATGGGGCGCATCGACGCGGCTGATGACACGGGCTGCAAGACAACAAGGTGGCGTTATCAACACAGTTGCAAACCTTTTCTTGTCCCTTCCTGGCTTTCGGACTCCTCACCCACTGCCGCCCTCCGCTGCAGGCCCACGGTCCGTTGCCCCTCTCCTCCGTCACCCCAACAACGGGTTCATTGTGACGCAGGCCGCCCCCACCCAAACCTTTCAAACCCAGGCCCGCTGCGGTCCTGGGGTTTGTTGCCCCTCTCCGCCGTCACCCCGACAACGGGTTCATTGTGACGCAGGCCGTCCCCCGCCGAAACCTTGCAAACCCAGGCCCGCTGCGAGCCTGGGGACCGTTGCCCCTCTCCGCTGTCACCCCGACAACGGGTTCATTGTGACACAGGTCGCCCCCGCCCAGACCTTGCAAACGGACGCCTGCTGCGGGCCCTGGGTCCGTTGCCCCTCTCCGCCGTCACCCCGACAACGGTTTCATTGTGACGCAGGCCGTCCCCCGCCCAAACCTTGCAAACCCAGGCCTGCTATGGGCCCGGGGTCTTTTGCCCGTCTCCACCGTCACCCCGACAACGGGTTCATTGTGACGCAGGCCCCCCCCCGACAAAACCTTGCAAACCCAGGCCTGCTGCGGGCCCTGGGTCCGTTGCCCCTCTCCGCCCTCACCCCGACAACGGGTTCATTGTGACGCAGGCCGCCCCTGACCAAAGCTTGAAAACCCAGGCCTGCTGCGAGCCCTGGGTCCGTTGCCCCTCTCCGCCGTCACCCCGACAACGGGTTCATTGTGACGCAGGCCGCCCCCCGCCGAAACCTTGGAAACCCAGGCCTGCTGCGGGCCCTGGGTCCGTTGCCCCTCTCTGTCGTCACCCCGACAACGACTTCCCTGTGACGCAGGCCGCCCCCTGACCAAACCTTGCAAACCCAGGCCTGCTGCGGGCCCGGGGTTTTGTTCCCCTCTCCGCCGTCACCCCGACAACGACTTCCCTGTGACGCAGGCCGTCCCCCGCCAAAACCTTGAAAACTCAGGCCTGCTATGGGCCCGGGGTCTCTTGCCCCTCTCCACCGTCACCCCGACAACGGGTTCATTGCGACGCAGGCCGCCCCTGACCAAACCTCGAAAACCCAGGCCTGCTGCGGGCCCTGGGTCCGTTGCCCCTCTCCGCCGTCACCCCGACAACGGGTTCATTGTGACGCAGGCCGCCCCCCGCCCAAACCTTGCAAACCCAGGCCTGCTATGGGCCCGGGGTCTTTTGCCCGTCTCCACCGTCACCCCGACAACGGGTTCATTGTGACGCAGGCCCGCCCCCGACAAAACCTTGCAAACCCAGGCCTGCTGCGGGCCTGGGGTTTGTTGCCCCCCTCCTCCGTCACCCCGACATCGGCTTCCTTGGGCAGTACCTGATCGCAGTACCTGATTGGGTGCAGGACCCTCCCGACTTAGTCGAACGGCCCTGAGGACGAGGAGCTACTTCGCTGCTCCTTTCCAGGGAATGGGGTCGACTGGGAGCTGACACGAGCGCATCACACGGACACACGCATGCATGGGGCGCATCGACGCGGCTGATGACACGGGCTGCAAGACAACAAGGTGGCGTTATCAACACAGTTGCAAACCTTTTCTTGTCCCTTCCTGGCTTTCGGACTCCTCACCCACTGCCGCCCTCCGCTGCAGGCCCACGGTCCGTTGCCCCTCTCCTCCGTCACGCCAACAACGGGTTCATTGTGACGCAGGCCGCCCCCACCCAAACCTTTCAAACCCAGGCCCGCTGCGGTCCTGGGGTTTGTTGCCCCTCTCCGCCGTCACCCCGACAACGGGTTCATTGTGACGCAGGCCGTCCCCCGCCGAAACCTTGCAAACCCAGGCCCGCTGCGAGCCTGGGGACCGTTGCCCCTCTCCGCTGTCACCCCGACAACGGGTTCATTGTGACACAGGTCGCCCCCGCCCAGACCTTGCAAACGGACGCCTGCTGCGGGCCCTGGGTCCGTTGCCCCTCTCCGCCGTCACCCCGACAACGGTTTCATTGTGACGCAGGCCGTCCCCCGCCCAAACCTTGCAAACCCAGGCCTGCTATGGGCCCGGGGTCTTTTGCCCGTCTCCACCGTCACCCCGACAACGGGTTCATTGTGACGCAGGCCCGCCCCCGACAAAACCTTGCAAACCCAGGCCTGCTGCGGGCCTGGGGTTTGTTGCCCCCCTCCTCCGTCACCCCGACATCGGCTTCCTTGGGCAGTACCTGATCGCAGTACCTGATTGGGTGCAGGACCCTCCCGACTTAGCCGAACGGCCCTGAGGACGAGGAGCTACTTCGCTGCTCCTTTCCAGGGAATGGGGTCGACTGGGAGCTGACACGAGCGCATCACACGGACACACGCATGCATGGGGCGCATCGACGCGGCTGATGACACGGGCTGCAAGACAACAAGGTGGCGTTATCAACACAGTTGCAAACCTTTTCTTGTCCCTTCCTGGCTTTCGGACTCCTCACCCACTGCCGCCCTCCGCTGCAGGCCCACGGTCCGTTGCCCCTCTCCTCCGTCACCCCAACAATGGGTTCATTGTGACGCAGGCCGCCCCCACCCAAACCTTTCAAACCCAGGCCCGCTGCGGTCCTGGGGTTTGTTGCCCCTCTCCGCCGTCACCCCGACAACGGGTTCATTGTGACGCAGGCCGTCCCCCGCCGAAACCTTGCAAACCCCGGCCCGCTGCGAGCCTGGGGACCGTTGCCCCTCTCCGCTGTCACCCCGACAACGGGTTCATTGTGACACAGGTCGCCCCCGCCCAGACCTTGCAAACGGACGCCTGCTGCGGGCCCTGGGTCCGTTGCCCCTCTCCGCCGTCACCCCGACAACGGGTTCATTGTGACGCAGGCCGCCCCTGACCAAACCTTGAAAACCCAGGCCTGCTGCGGGCCTGGGGACCGTTGCCCCTCTCCGCTGTCACCCCGACAACGGGTTCATTGTGACGCAGGCCGCCCCTGACCAAACCTTGAAAACCCAGGCCCGGTGCGGGCCCGGGGTTTTGTTCCCCTCTCCGCCGTCACCCCGACAACGACTTCCCTGTGACGCAGGCCGTCCCCTGCCCAAACCTTGAAAACCCAGGCCTGCTATGGGCCCGGGGTCCGTTGCCCCTCTCCACCGTCACCCCGACAACGGGTTCATTGTCACGCAGGTCCCCCCCGACAAAACCTTGCAAACCCAGGCCTGCTGCGGGCCCGGGGTTTGTTGCCCCCCTCCTCCGTCACCCCGACACCGGCTTCCTTGGGCAGTACCTGATCGCAGTACCTGATTGGGTGCAGGACCCTCCCGACTTAGCCGAACGGCCCTGAGGACGAGGAGCTACTTCGCTGCTCTTTTCCAGGGAATGGGGTCGACTGGGAGCCGACACGAGCGCATCACACGGACACACGCAGGCATGGGGCGCATCGACGCGGCCGATGACGCGGGCTGCAAGACAACAAGGTGGCGTTATCAACACAGTTGCAAACCTTTTCTTGTCCCTTCCTGGCTTTCGGACTCCTCACCCACTGCCGCCCTCCGCTGCAGGCCCACGGTCCATTGCCCCTCTCCTCCGTCACCCCAACAACGGGTTCATTGTGATGCAGGCCGCCCCCGCCCAAACCTTGCAAGCCCAGGACTGCTGCGGGCCTGGGGTTTGTTGCCCCTCTCCTCCGTCACCCCGACAACGGGTTCATTGTGACGCAGGCCGTCCCCGCCCAAACCTTGCAAATGCAGGACTGCTGCAGGCCCGGGGTTTTTTTCCCCTCTCCGCCGTCACCCCGACAACGGGTTCATTGTGACGTAGGCCGCCCCCGCCCAAGTTTAGCAAACGCACGGCTGCTGCAGGCCGTGGGTCCGTTGTCCATCTCCGCCGTCACCCTGAAAACGGCTTCCTTGTGATGCAGGTCGCCCCCGACCAAACCTTGCAAACCCAGGCCCGCTGCAGGCCCGGGGTCCATTGCCCCTCTCTGCCGCCACCCCGACAACGGCTTCCTTGTGACCCAGGCTGCCGCCGCCCAAACCCTGCAAACCCAGGCCTGCTGCGGGCCCGGGATCCGTTTCCCCTCTCCGTCGTCACCCTGAAAACGGATTCATTGTGACGCAGGCCGTTCCCCGCCGAAACCCTGCAACCCGAGGGCCGCTGAGGGCCCGGCTTATGTTATCCCGTCTCCGCCGTCATGCCGACAACGCGTTCATTGTGATGCAGGCCGTCCCTCCACTCACGCTGCACCCCGTGACCTGCTGCGATCCTAGCTGCCGTTACCCTGTCTCCACCCTCATGCCCTCAACAGGTACATTGCGATGCAGGTTGCCCCCGCCCAAAGCCCGCACCCCGTGGCCCGCAGCGAGCCCGGCCGCCATTACCCCATCTCCACTGTCACCCTGGCAACAGGTCCATTGTGACACAGGTTTCCCCTATGAGCCCAGCCGCCGTTCTTTGTCTCCACCGCACCTCCCCCCATCCCCCCGACAACCCCACATACTATTCACTGTGATATAGGCTATTCCCCTCCCCGCCCCAGCCCTGCACCCTGTGGCTTGCTGCAAACCCGGCCGCCATTAATCCCTCTCCACCGTCACCCCGATAAAAGGTTCATTGTGACACATGCTGCCTATTGGAGCCTGGCTGCCCTTCCCTGTCTCCGCCGCGCCCACCCCCTCCCCAAACCCCACCGCCCCCCCACCCCGTGCCTCAACCCCCCCCCCCGCCCGCCAGCCTCCCTTCTCTGCCCCACCCCTCCTCGTCGGCCTCGCACACGGTTCACTGTGACACAGGAACACACACACCCCCCCACCCCCCCCCCCCGATTCCTGGACCGTGTGGCTTGCTTCCTTGCCCAGCCGCCCCTACGGGAAGTTGAAGCGGGGAGACTTTAGGACCCAGCGCCGTCTCTGTCTCCTCACTCCTGTCCCTGCCCACCGTTGCCGGCTTTGCCACTGCCGCGGGGAGACTTTAGGACCCAGCGGCGTCTCTGTCTCCTCACTCCTGTCCCTGCCCACCGTTGCCGGCTTTGCCACCGCCGCGGGGAGACTTTAGGACCCAGCGGCGTCTCTTCCTGTTTCCCAGCCGCGCGGCAGAAGGGAGTCCTGGCGCCGTGCAGTCTCGACCCCGGGCTCCCGGGGCACAAGCCCGTGCTCCTGCCCCGACTCCCGCGTTTCTTTCTCAGTCAGTCACTCGCCCTGCTGCAGTCCTGCCTGCCGCCCGCCCCCCCTTGTACTCCACCTGCTGCCACGAGTTGAAAAACAAACGAACGCTGAGCCGGGGGTGGGGGTGGGGGTGGGGGTGTGTGTGGGGGGGGAAGGGATAAAAGCCCAAAACCCCCAAAACTCTCTCAACTGACCTAAACAGAAATCTTTGTCAAAAGGGAAACCATCTCTTCTTCAGCCTACCTTTCCACCAGACTCCGGCTCGCCGACCGCCCTGTTGCCTTCCCTTGTGCCAGACCACCCCCCTCCTTTCCCCTGCCGCTGCTGGCGCCACAAATGAGCCCGTGACCCTTGGCTAGGCGGGAAATGCCGCCCACTCCTCCCTGAAGGAGGATCCAGCTACCTCTCTGCGCCTTCCCCCGCCCCCCCTCCTCGGGGGCGCCAGACAGACTGCTTGGAGAGGAGAAGCACCTGACCTCCTCAGGGCGGGAGAGAGAGGAAGGGGGGGGGGGGTGGGCGGGGGGGGTGGTGCTCGCGCGCTTATCTGTGTGTATGTCTGTTTGGGGGGGGAAGCATGTATGTCTGAGTTGGCACCTGCAGACACATTTACAGCTGGTCAACGTATTTTATTCCCGGGAAATGAAGAAATAAATTCAAGCCGGAAAATAAAATTCCAAAAAAAACAACGGTAAAAAGTTTGGGGGGGGGGGGAGGAGAAGGAGTAGGGGGAGGAGAAGGAAGAAAAGAAAAGGAAAAATAAACCCTCGAGGCGCGGACTTGGCAGTGGGGCACCCCATCCGGAAGCAGAGACTCCTAACTCTCGAAAAAGTTGGGGTACGGGGTGAAAAGGTGCGTGGAAAGGTTGGTTTTACGCACAACCAGCTACAGCGGGTGCCACCAGGTGTCCACGGCTGCGAAAGTGTCGCCAGGTCTACCCGGCTCCGCAGCGCCACCCGGTCTCCCGGGCTCCGGCATTGTAGCCAGGTCTACCTGGCTCCGCAACGCCACCCGGCCTCCCGGGCTCTGGCGGTGTTCGCCAGGCCTACCGTGCTCCGCAGCGCCACCCGGTCTCCCGGGCTCCGGCGGTGTTTGCCCGGTCTACCCGGCTCCGCAGAACCACCCGATCTCCCTTTCCCCGCTCCGGCGGTGTTTGCCAGGCCTACCCGGCTCCGCGGCGCCACCCGGCCTCTCCGGCTCTGGCGGTGTTTGCACGGTCTACCCGGCTCCGATGAACCACCCGGTCCCCCTTCCCCGCTCCGGCGGTGCCGCCGGGCGTACCCGGCTCCGCAGCGCCACCCGGCCTCCCGGGCTCCGGCGGTGTTAGCCCGGTCTACCCGGCTCCGCAGAACCACCCGGTCCCCCTTCCCTGCTCCGGCGGTGCCGCCAGGCCTTCCCGGCTCCGCAGCGCCACCCTGCCCCTCCGGCTCCGGCGGTGTTTGCCCGGTCTACCCTGCTCCGCAGAACCTCCCGGTCCCCATTCCCCGCTCCGGCGGTGCCGCCAGGCCTTCCCGGCTCCGCAGCGCCACCCTGCCCCTCCGGCTCCGGCGGTGTTTGCCCGGTCTACCCGGCTCCGCAGAACCTCCCGGTCCCCATTCCCCGCTCCGGCGGTGCCGCCAGGCCTACCCGGCTCCGCAGCGCCACCCGGCCTCTCCGGCTCTGGCGGTGTTGGCCCGGTCTACCCCGCTCCGCAGAACCACCTGGTCTCCCTTCACGGCTCCGGCGGTGCCGCCAGGCCTTCCCGGCTCCGCAGCGCCACCCTGCCCCTCCGGCTCCGGCGGTGTTTGCCCGGTCTACCCGGCTCCGCAGAACCTCCCGGTCCCCATTCCCCGCTCCGGCGGTGCCGCCAGGCCTTCCCGGCTCCGCAGCGCCACCCTGCCCCTCCGGCTCCGGCGGTGTTTGCCCGGTCTACCCGGCTCCGCAGAACCTCCCGGTCCCCATTCCCCGCTCCGGCGGTGCCGCCAGGCCTTCCCGGCTCCGCAGCGCCACCCTGCCCCTCCGGCTCCGGCGGTGTTTGCCCGGTCTACCCGGCTCCGCAGAACCTCCCGGTCCCCATTCCCCGCTCCGGCGGTGCCGCCAGGCCTACCCGGCTCCGCAGCGCCACCCGGCCTCTCCGGCTCTGGCGGTGTTGGCCCGGTCTACCCCGCTCCGCAGAACCACCTGGTCTCCCTTCACGGCTCCGGCGGTGCCGCCAGGCCTTCCCGGCTCCGCAGCGCCACCCTGCCCCTCCGGCTCCGGCGGTGTTTGCCCGGTCTACCCGGCTCCGCAGAACCTCCCGGTCCCCATTCCCCGCTCCGGCGGTGCCGCCAGGCCTACCCGGCTCCGCAGCGCCACCCGGCCTCTCCGGCTCTGGCGGTGTTGGCCCGGTCTACCCCGCTCCGCAGAACCACCTGGTCTCCCTTCACGGCTCCGGCGGTGCCGCCAGGCCTTCCCGGCTCCGCAGCGCCACCCGGCCTCCCGGGCTCCGGTGGTGTTAGCCCGGTCTACCCGGCTCCGCAGAACCACCCGGTCCTCCTTCCCCGCTCCGGCGGTGCCGCCAGGCCCACTCGGCTCTGCAGCTCCACCCGGCCTCTCCGGCTCTGGCGGTGTTGGCCCGGTCTACCCCGCTCCGCAGAACCACCTGGTCTCCCCGGCTCCGGCGGTGCCGCCAGGCCTACCCGGCTCCGCAGCGCCACCGTCTCCCGAGCTCTGGCGGTGTTGGCCAGCTCTTCCCGTATGCGCAGCACCACCCATTTTCTCTTTTCCGGTTCGGCGGTACCACCAGGCCTCCCCTTCTCCGGAGCGCTACCACCCGTTCTCCCTTTACGGCTCCGGCGGTGTCGCCAGGCCTACCCGGCTCTGCAGCGCCACCCGGCCTCCTGGGCTCCGGCGGTGTTAGCCAGGTCTACCGGGTTCCGTAGCGCCACCCGGTCACCCGTTCCCGCTCCTGCGGTGTAGCCAGGTCTACCCGTCTCCGCAGCGCCACCCGGTCTTGCGGTCTCCGTCGCTGTTGGTCAGGTCTACCCGTCTCCGCAGCGCCACCCGGTCTCCCGCGTTGTTTGCCAGGTCTACCCTGCTCCGCAGCGCCACCCGGTTTCCTCCTCGCTCTGGCGGAGCCGCCGTGCCTTCCCGGCTCCGAGATGCCGCCGGGTCTATTTATTTGCTCCGCCAGGTCCACCCTGCTCTGCATCGTTTCGCGGTCTACCCGGCACTGGCATGACGAGCCTTACGGACCTTCGGGGTAGACCTGTGCTCCCTGCGGCTGCCTTGGTGTTTTCGAAGGGGTCGCTGTTTCGCGGTGCCTCCAGTTGCGTCATCGTAGAAAGCGGCAGCAGTACAGCGCCACCCCGGTAAAGTCCATAGTCGCTCTCTTGAAAGCGAAACCGGGCGTGGACTTAGTTTTACATACTATAGGGGCGAGCGGTGACTCGCGCTTGCAGCTCAGCTCGTGAGCGGCTGCAATGCCCGCGGCGCGGCCGGTGTTAAGTGGGGCGCTGGTCGGCCGTTGAGGTGGCTCTTGTCCCGGTGGTGGCTCAAATTGCCTGCTTGCTCGGCACGGTTGCTCTCTCGCGCTGGTATGCCAAACCCCCACCCCAGCACAGTCGAGAGACCCGGGGAAAGTTGGAGAACGGTCGCAACCGCTGTCCGTTGCATGCCTGGCACCGGTGTTGAGGGTTTGGCTTGAAGCCGAGTTCACCCCGGGCAGAGCTTGATGCTTGGTGGCGGTCGCCAGGCACTCGAACGCTGTGGGGGGGAGACTAGCCTGCCCAGTGGCTTTTCTCTCTCCCTTCTCCTCCGTTGGGTCCCTTGGGATGACCCCGCTGATTTTGGGCAAAAAGGTGAACCAGGACGAGAATTTGCCCCCCCCCGATGGTGTCCAGCCTCCCGTGGCTGCCGCCAGCTCCTTTGAGGGTCTGATCCAAGAGGGAATGGAATGTTGGCGGTGAGGTGGCGTCGCCTCATCCTTCTTTTCACCCCCACCCCCGGCCTTAAGCTGGGGACGCCTGCGAAGCGGGCAAGAGTAACACACACAGGGGCTGCCGCTCCCGGCGGTTGGCCAGTCCAATGCAGATGAACTCCGGGGGTTGAGAGTCTCGAGCCTGCTCCCGTGGCTTTTGCTGGCTCTCCCCCCCTAGAACGCGTTTTTCTTTCCGGCCTTAAGCTGGAGCCCTGT
>NC_084786.1:2125616-2128116 GCF_028858725.1 Colius striatus
CGGCGGCGGCGACGACGGCGTCGCCGGTCCAGGCCGTCGAGGGCGATGACGAGGGTTGAAGAGGGAGGAAGGGGTCCCCTTCAGGGTCCGGGAGGCGGCTCCCGCGACCCTCCCCGCAACGGGGCAGGCGTGCTGCGTAGCAGCGCCCCCCTGCCCAGTGGCCGAGTGGCCGGCCGTGCGAGGGTGCCAAGGGCTTTCCGGGCGTTCCGGAGCTGGTGGCTGCGTCGCCGAGGCGGGTACGGAGACGGCAGGGTTTCCCCCCGCGCCCTCCCCTCTCCTCCTCCCTCTTCCGAGGCAGGAGGTTTGTGGGGGGGGCCGGAGGCGCTCGGCCGTGACCGATGCCGCCTGTTGGCGCGCGAGGTTCTCTTGCCGGGTCGCGTCCCGCGCGAGCGGGCGGCCCGAGCCACGGCCCTCATCCCGGGCGCAGCGCCGGGCTCACTGAGGGAAACCCCCGGGCCCCGGGAAAGAGGCCGTGGTGATGGCGGTGGATGTCGGGCGCGCCCCCGCGGGCGGACGCTCCCCCCGATGGTGGCAGCGGGAGGAGGCACCCCTGCGGGGCCCTTCAGGTCGTTTCCCTCACCCCAGGGCCAGGTACCTAGCGTCCGCGTTTCCGCGGCCTTTCCTCGGTCGCGGAGCCGGGCGGAGGTTTAAAGACTCGGGCGGCTCGATGCGTCCCGCAGGGGTCGGGACGGGCGGGGCCAACGACGGTGGCGTTTCGGTAAGGGGCGGGAGTCTCTCCCGTGTAGGCCCTTGTCTCGGCCGCCACCGCCGCCCGCCCGCGCTCGTCCCCGCGGGACGGTCGTGCCGGGGAGGGGTCCTCCTGCCCCCCCCTTTCCGCGGTCCGGTCTCGGCGCAGCGAGACCGCGGTGCGGTCGGCCGTGCCCGGCCTGCCTTCCTCTCGAAGCGGGCGTCCCCGGCTTGGAGCGCGGGCTCCTCTGCCGCGGGGTTGGCGATTCCCCGTCGCTCCCCCTCGCCGCTGAGGCGGGGGGGAAAGGGGTTCGCCGGGAACGGCGCCTCGGGGTGCCGCGCTGCGCTCCGTTCTTGCTTCCCCGCCTCGGCGAGCGCTCTCGGTTGGTTTCCTTCCGCCAGCTGGCGTCCAGGGCGCGGTGCCCTCGGGCCCGGCGGTGGCGGCGCGACGCGCTCGGCCTGCCGATCCTTCGGCCGGTCGCTCGTCGCCGGCGGCGGCCGTCCCGGCCCCGGTGTCCCCCGTTCGTCACTTCCACGCCGCCTGTCCCTGCCGTTTCCGGGTGAAGCGGCCGCGTGCAGTCGGAGGCATTCCCCGTCCCGGTCTCCGTGCGGAAGCGCGGGGGGCGGGCGGCTGCCCTCCGTCTGAGCGCGCGTCCGTCTTTCTCCCGGAGAAGAGAGAGGAGAGGGCCGAGGCGAGAAGCGTCGACGGCGGTGGCCGGGGACAGGTGCGTGCCGTTCCGTCCCGGCGGCGGGCCTCCGTGCGAGGAGGCGGCCGTGCGGTCGGGCGCGCCGCCGTTTCGGGCTCCGGGGGCTCGCCACCTTGTGGCGTTGGCGCGGCGGCGGAGCCGCCGGCGCGTGTCGGCGAGCCACGGTGGAGGGAAGAGCCTGGCTGTCGTTAGCGCGGTGCCGCGGGGGCGGCCGTTTTTTCCCGGTCGAGGTTGGGCAAAGTCGGGCAGGGTCGGACGTTGCCGCCGCCTCCGCGTGGAGGCCGGGCCGAGCCCGGGCGCCTGGGCCGCCTCCGAAGGGATCTCCCGAGGTGTGCTTCTCCCCCCCAGGTCCTGGGGGGGGTCGGTCGGGAGCGCGGGCTCCCCTCCCTCGCCCTTCGGAGTTTTCTCGCTCCTTTTTTTCCTTCTCCGCTTGTGTTCGTACGGTCACGCGAGGCGTGGCCTCTCCGCTGCGGCCTTGGCTGGGCTGGCGCGAGCCAGCGAGCGGGGCCGCGGGCGGTGAGGCCCATCCTCAAAAGGGGGCCGCTCCGTGTGAGCGGTCCCCGGCTCCCCCGCGCGCGTGGGGCGGTGCCGAAAGCCAGACAACTCTTAGCGGTGGATCACTCGGCTCGTGCGTCGATGAAGAACGCAGCTAGCTGCGAGAATTAATGTGAATTGCAGGACACATTGATCATCGACACTTCGAACGCACTTGCGGCCCCGGGTTCCTCCCGGGGCTACGCCTGTCTGAGCGTCGCTTGACGATCAATCGCCGGCTGAGCCGCCGCCCCTGGCAAGCAGCGAGGGGCAGCGGTGGCAGCGGCGCGGCTGGGGTTGCCTCGCAGGTCCCCGTCGGCGGGCCTTCGTCCCCCTAAATCGAGACTCGGGGAGCGCTCCGAAGCTCCCCGCTCCCGGAGCGCCTGCTGGACGGAGTTCGTCCCGCCGGGGCCGCCAGGGTGTCGTTCGGGCCGGTCGGGCCCGGCGCGGCGGTGGGGAGAGAGAGAGAAGGTGTTCGGGGGGCGAGGCGCGGGCCTCGCCCCCGGCCTCCCGCGCGGGCGGCTGTCTGCGGGTGGGTACCGCGGCGGTACCGTGCCGTGCTGCCGCGCGCG
>NC_084786.1:2133116-2135616 GCF_028858725.1 Colius striatus
TGCCAATTCGGGAGCAACCCGAGGACTTGGGGGGGCAGGAGAAAAACTACATTAAAGGGTTTTACCAGAAAATATTATCAAAAAGTTTAACATCCAAGAAAAAGGACTTTTTTCACAACCTGGCTAAAAAGGTGATCAAAGGCAAAGACCACCTATCCTTAAGCAAGGAGGCAATCGACGAATATTATAATTTGTTACATCGGAGGACTGCTGAGCTGCACGCCAACCAGTCCCGAAAAATCCGGGAGGCCAAAATCGCCACCTCTTCAAAACACTCGAAAGAGTGGATGAAAAAGAGGGCCCGGAGGAGGGGTGCATTCCTGAGATTCCAGCGGCTGTTTCATCTGAACAGGGGGAAGCTGGCCGGCATCATCTTGGACGAAAAGGAATCCCCCCAGTGTGATATCCCTCTGGAGGAAATACACAGGGTGTTCAAATCCAGGTGGGAGTCACCGGGAACATTCAAGGGACTGGCAGACTTTCGTTCTTCGGGCCTAGCAGACAACACGGCATTTGAATCCTTGATAACTGCAAAAGAAATTGCTAAAAACATCAAAGAGATGAACACTGAATCATCTCCAGGACCTGATGGGGTGAAGGTGAAGGACCTGGCCAAGATCGACCCAGACTTCACTCGCATCGCTGAACTGTTCAACCTGTGGCTAACAACTGGTGAGGTCCCTGACAAGGTAAAAGAATGTCGGTCTGTACTGTTACCCAAAGCAGCTGATCCGGGGCGCCTAATCGATATCAATAACTGGCGTCCAATTACTATTGGCTCAGCCATCTTGAGATTATTCTCAAGAATTTTAACAGCCAGGCTAGCCAAAGCATGTCCTATTAATCCGAGGCAAAGAGGCTTTATTCAATCGGCCGGCTGTGCAGAGAACTTAAAACTGCTGCAGCTTATTATGCAAAATGCTAAAAAGGAACATCATGCCTTGGGGGTAGTATTTGTCGATCTTGCCAAAGCCTTTGACTCTGTCAATCACTCCCATATCCTATCGGTGTTAAAACAGAA
Organism: Colius striatus; assembly: GCF_028858725.1. Taxonomy (NCBI): domain Eukaryota; kingdom Metazoa; phylum Chordata; class Aves; order Coliiformes; family Coliidae; genus Colius; species Colius striatus. The sequence continues at coordinate 2,134,138 of NC_084786.1, forward strand.
GGGAGTGGACGAGCATATCATTGCATTAATAACTGAATTATATAGGAATGTTACAACATCTATCCAAGTGAAAAAAGCCCGCACCGAATCAATTGGAATTCACATCGGTGTCAAACAGGGTGACCCTATGTCTCCCTTATTGTTTAATTTAGCTCTGGATCCCCTGTTGTGTAAGCTGGAAAACAGCGGATATGGTTACCAACACTGTGATAAGAACATAACAGCTATGGCTTTTGCTGATGATTTGGTTCTGCTAAGTAGCTCTTGGGATGGTATGAACAGAAATATTAAAATCCTGGAGACCTTCTGCGATCTGACCGGTCTCAAAATACAGGGGGAAAAATGTCATGGGTTTTTTATAAAACCCACCAAAGACTCATACACCATCAATGATTGTGAGGCCTGGGCCATCAACAACACCCCCTTAAAACTAATCGCGCCGGGTGACTCTGAGAAGTACCTGGGCCTACAAATCGACCCCTGGTCGGGCCTAGCGAAACCAGAGTTACTGTCAAAAATGAAAAAGTGGCTAGATCTGATTGACAAGGCGCCACTAAAACCCTGCCAGAAAGTTGACATCTTGAAAGGCTACGCCATCCCTAGAGTAATATATTTAGCAGACCAATCGAATGCAAAAGTCACCAACTTAGAAGTGCTTGACTTGACAATTCGAAACTCTGTCAAGTTGTGGTTACACCTCCCCCCGAGCACATGCGATGCATTGTTATATGCTCGAACCCGGGACGGAGGCCTAGGCATAACCAGGCTGACTGCACTAATTCCTAGCATACAGGCCCGGAGACTGCACAGAATAGCACAATCCTCCGATGAAATCATTAGATCTGTGGCAAGGAATGAAAATATCGAGAAAGAATATTCAAAACTATGGGTCACAGCTGGAGGGGATAAAGATAAGATTCCATGTATCTGGGAACCGCAGTCAGTCCTGGTTGTGTCCGAGGAAGGGAGTGATCTGGATGCGGGTACAGAATGGGAGAGGCCTAGACTAAATGTTTATTATCCCAAACCATGTAACTGGAGAAAACAGGAATTTCAAAAATGGATCAAACTACAATCTCAAGGCCGAGGTATTAGTAACTTCGAAGGGGACAAGATCAGTAATAATTGGATTGGCAACAACAGAAGCATCCCCCAAAGGAAAATAATAACCGCCCTACAACTCAGGGCAAATGTTTACCCCACAAGAGAATTCTTGGCTAGGGGCAGGCAAGATAATTTTAACAAAACCTGCAGACATTGCAATTCGGAAATAGAATCCACCGCCCATATCATTGGCTTCTGCCCCTCAGTGCAGGAAGCCAGGATCAAAAGACACAATTATGTCTGCGAAATTCTTATAGAGGAGGCTAGGAAATGCGATTGGCTAGTTTTCCAAGAACCACTCATCAGAGATGAGTGCAATGAACTATTTAAACCCGATTTGGTTTTTGTAAAAGATCAAACAGCACGGGTGGTGGA
>NC_084786.1:2140616-2155616 GCF_028858725.1 Colius striatus
ATTAAAACTCCTGGCCCTGGAAATGACTTCCGCCGATGTGTGTGTCCATTGAGCGTTGATTGCTCTTAGCGTAGCAACAAACTGTAATACATGAATTAAAACTGAATGAAGAGGATTCATCCCAATTCGATTCTTAACTCAAAGGTAGTTAGCTAGTGGGGTTTTTTGTTTTGGTTTTTTTTTTTTTTTTTTTTTTTTTTTTTACTCATAAACAAATGAACTTCATCAGCTAATTGTCTAGTGACAATGAATTAACTAAGTAACGAATTCATAGATAACCATTTAGCTTACCTCGTCGAGGATGCCGCCTGGCCGCAGAATCTTCCGAGCAAACAAAAACACGCGCATGCCGCTTGCACCCCGTTCCTCTTTTCTTATTGTTCCTTTGCAAACAGACGCCTGCTGCGGGCCCTGGGTCCGTTGCCCCTCTCCGCCGTCACCCCGACAACGGGTTCATTGTGACGCAGGCCGTCCCCCGCCGAAACCTTGCAAACCCAGGCCCGCTGCGAGCCTGGGGACCGTTGCCCCTCTCCGCCGTCACCCCGACAACGGGTTCATTGTGACACAGGTCGCCCCCGCCCAGACCTTGCAAACGGACGCCTGCTGCGGGCCCTGGGTCCGTTGCCCCTCTCCGCCGTCACACCGACAACGGGTTCATTGTGACGCAGGCCGCCCCTGACCAAACCTTGCAAACCCAGGCCTGCTGCGGGCCTGGGGACCGTTGCCCCTCTCCGCTGTCACCCCGACAACGGGTTCATTGTGACGCAGGCCGCCCCTGACCAAACCTTGAAAACCCAGGCCCGGTGCGGGCCCGGGGTTTTGTTCCCCTCTCCGCCGTCACCCCGACAACGGCTTCCTTGTGACGCAGGCCGTCCCCCGCCCAAACCTTGCAAACCCAGGCCTGCTGCGGGCCCTGGGTCCGTTGCCCCTCTCCGCCGTCACCCCGACAACAGGTTCATTGTGACGCAGGCCGCCCCCGACAAAACCTTGCAAACCCAGGCCTGCTGCGGGCCTGGGGTTTGTTGCCCCCCTCCTCCGTCACCCCGACACCGGCTTCCTTGGGCAGTACCTGATCGCAGTACCTGATTGGGTGCAGGACCCTCCCGACTTAGCCGAACGGCCCTGAGGACGAGGAGCTACTTCGCTGCTCCTTTCCAGGGAATGGGGTCGACTGGGAGCCGACACGAGCGCATCACACGGACACACGCAGGCATGGGGCGCATCGACGCAGCCGGTGACGCGGGCTGCAAGACAACAAGGCGGCGTTATCAACACAGTTGCAAACCTTTTCTTGTCCCTTCCTGGCTTTCGGACTCCTCACCCACTGCCGCCCTCCGCTGCAGGCCCACGGTCCGTTGTCCCTCTCCTCCGTCACCCCGACAACGGGTTCATTGTGACACAGGTCGCCCCCGCCCAGACCTTGCAAACGGACGCCTGCTGCGGGCCCTGGGTCCGTTGCCCCTCTCCGCCGTCACCCCGACAACGGGTTCATTGTGACGCAGGCCGCCCCTGACCAAACCTTGAAAACCCAGGCCCGGTGCGGGCCCGGGGTTTTGTTCCCCTCTCCGCCGTCACCCCGACAACGGCTTCCTTGTGACGCAGGCCGTCCCCCGCCCAAACCTTGCAAACCCAGGCCTGCTGCGGGCCCTGGGTCCGTTGCCCCTCTCCGCCGTCACCCCGACAACAGGTTCATTGTGACGCAGGCCGCCCCTGACCAAACCTTGAAAACCCAGGCCTGCTGCGGGCCCGGGGTCCGTTGCCCCTCTCCGCCGTCACCCCGACAACGGGTTCATTGTGACGCAGGCCGTCCCCCGCCGAAACCTTGGAAACCCAGGCCTGCTGCGGGCCCTGGGTCCGTTGCCCCTCTCTGTCGTCACCCCGACAACGACTTCCCTGTGACGCAGGCCGCCCCCTGACCAAACCTTGCAAACCCAGGCCTGCTGCGGGCCCGGGGTTTTGTTCCCCTCTCCGCCGTCACCCCGACAACGACTTCCCTGTGACGCAGGCCGCCCCTGACCAAACCTCGAAAACCCAGGCCTGCTGCGGGCCCTGGGTCCGTTGCCCCTCTCCGCCGTCACCCCGACAACGGGTTCATTGTGACGCAGGCCGCCCCCCGCCCAAACCTTGCAAACCCAGGCCTGCTATGGGCCCGGGGTCTTTTGCCCGTCTCCACCGTCACCCCGACAACGGGTTCATTGTGACGCAGGCCCGCCCCCGACAAAACCTTGCAAACCCAGGCCTGCTGCGGGCCTGGGGTTTGTTGCCCCCCTCCTCCGTCACCCCGACATCGGCTTCCTTGGGCAGTACCTGATCGCAGTACCTGATTGGGTGCAGGACCCTCCCGACTTAGCCGAACGGCCCTGAGGACGAGGAGCTACTTCGCTGCTCCTTTCCAGGGAATGGGGTCGACTGGGAGCTGACACGAGCGCATCACACGGACACACGCATGCATGGGGCGCATCGACGCGGCTGATGACACGGGCTGCAAGACAACAAGGTGGCGTTATCAACACAGTTGCAAACCTTTTCTTGTCCCTTCCTGGCTTTCGGACTCCTCACCCACTGCCGCCCTCCGCTGCAGGCCCACGGTCCGTTGCCCCTCTCCTCCGTCACCCCAACAACGGGTTCATTGTGACGCAGGCCGCCCCCACCCAAACCTTTCAAACCCAGGCCCGCTGCGGTCCTGGGGTTTGTTGCCCCTCTCCGCCGTCACCCCGACAACGGGTTCATTGTGACGCAGGCCGTCCCCCGCCGAAACCTTGCAAACCCAGGCCCGCTGCGAGCCTGGGGACCGTTGCCCCTCTCCGCTGTCACCCCGACAACGGGTTCATTGTGACACAGGTCGCCCCCGCCCAGACCTTGCAAACGGACGCCTGCTGCGGGCCCTGGGTCCGTTGCCCCTCTCCGCCGTCACCCCGACAACGGTTTCATTGTGACGCAGGCCGTCCCCCGCCCAAACCTTGCAAACCCAGGCCTGCTATGGGCCCGGGGTCTTTTGCCCGTCTCCACCGTCACCCCGACAACGGGTTCATTGTGACGCAGGCCCCCCCCCGACAAAACCTTGCAAACCCAGGCCTGCTGCGGGCCCTGGGTCCGTTGCCCCTCTCCGCCCTCACCCCGACAACGGGTTCATTGTGACGCAGGCCGCCCCTGACCAAACCTTGAAAACCCAGGCCTGCTGCGAGCCCTGGGTCCGTTGCCCCTCTCCGCCGTCACCCCGACAACGGGTTCATTGTGACGCAGGCCGTCCCCCGCCGAAACCTTGGAAACCCAGGCCTGCTGCGGGCCCTGGGTCCGTTGCCCCTCTCTGTCGTCACCCCGACAACGACTTCCCTGTGACGCAGGCCGCCCCCTGACCAAACCTTGCAAACCCAGGCCTGCTGCGGGCCCGGGGTTTTGTTCCCCTCTCCGCCGTCACCCCGACAACGACTTCCCTGTGACGCAGGCCGTCCCCCGCCAAAACCTTGAAAACTCAGGCCTGCTATGGGCCCGGGGTCTCTTGCCCCTCTCCACCGTCACCCCGACAACGGGTTCATTGCGACGCAGGCCGCCCCTGACCAAACCTCGAAAACCCAGGCCTGCTGCGGGCCCTGGGTCCGTTGCCCCTCTCCGCCGTCACCCCGACAACGGGTTCATTGTGACGCAGGCCGCCCCCCGCCCAAACCTTGCAAACCCAGGCCTGCTATGGGCCCGGGGTCTTTTGCCCGTCTCCACCGTCACCCCGACAACGGGTTCATTGTGACGCAGGCCCGCCCCCGACAAAACCTTGCAAACCCAGGCCTGCTGCGGGCCTGGGGTTTGTTGCCCCCCTCCTCCGTCACCCCGACATCGGCTTCCTTGGGCAGTACCTGATCGCAGTACCTGATTGGGTGCAGGACCCTCCCGACTTAGCCGAACGGCCCTGAGGACGAGGAGCTACTTCGCTGCTCCTTTCCAGGGAATGGGGTCGACTGGGAGCTGACACGAGCGCATCACACGGACACACGCATGCATGGGGCGCATCGACGCGGCTGATGACACGGGCTGCAAGACAACAAGGTGGCGTTATCAACACAGTTGCAAACCTTTTCTTGTCCCTTCCTGGCTTTCGGACTCCTCACCCACTGCCGCCCTCCGCTGCAGGCCCACGGTCCGTTGCCCCTCTCCTCCGTCACCCCAACAACGGGTTCATTGTGACGCAGGCCGCCCCCACCCAAACCTTTCAAACCCAGGCCCGCTGCGGTCCTGGGGTTTGTTGCCCCTCTCCGCCGTCACCCCGACAACGGGTTCATTGTGACGCAGGCCGTCCCCCGCCGAAACCTTGCAAACCCAGGCCCGCTGCGAGCCTGGGGACCGTTGCCCCTCTCCGCTGTCACCCCGACAACGGGTTCATTGTGACACAGGTCGCCCCCGCCCAGACCTTGCAAACGGACGCCTGCTGCGGGCCCTGGGTCCGTTGCCCCTCTCCGCCGTCACCCCGACAACGGTTTCATTGTGACGCAGGCCGTCCCCCGCCCAAACCTTGCAAACCCAGGCCTGCTATGGGCCCGGGGTCTTTTGCCCGTCTCCACCGTCACCCCGACAACGGGTTCATTGTGACGCAGGCCCCCCCCCGACAAAACCTTGCAAACCCAGGCCTGCTGCGGGCCCTGGGTCCGTTGCCCCTCTCCGCCCTCACCCCGACAACGGGTTCATTGTGACGCAGGCCGCCCCTGACCAAAGCTTGAAAACCCAGGCCTGCTGCGAGCCCTGGGTCCGTTGCCCCTCTCCGCCGTCACCCCGACAACGGGTTCATTGTGACGCAGGCCGCCCCCCGCCGAAACCTTGGAAACCCAGGCCTGCTGCGGGCCCTGGGTCCGTTGCCCCTCTCTGTCGTCACCCCGACAACGACTTCCCTGTGACGCAGGCCGCCCCCTGACCAAACCTTGCAAACCCAGGCCTGCTGCGGGCCCGGGGTTTTGTTCCCCTCTCCGCCGTCACCCCGACAACGACTTCCCTGTGACGCAGGCCGTCCCCCGCCAAAACCTTGAAAACTCAGGCCTGCTATGGGCCCGGGGTCTCTTGCCCCTCTCCACCGTCACCCCGACAACGGGTTCATTGCGACGCAGGCCGCCCCTGACCAAACCTCGAAAACCCAGGCCTGCTGCGGGCCCTGGGTCCGTTGCCCCTCTCCGCCGTCACCCCCGACAACGGGTTCATTGTGACGCAGGCCGCCCCCCGCCCAAACCTTGCAAACCCAGGCCTGCTATGGGCCCGGGGTCTTTTGCCCGTCTCCACCGTCACCCCCGACAACGGGTTCATTGTGACGCAGGCCCGCCCCCGACAAAACCTTGCAAACCCAGGCCTGCTGCGGGCCTGGGGTTTGTTGCCCCCCTCCTCCGTCACCCCGACATCGGCTTCCTTGGGCAGTACCTGATCGCAGTACCTGATTGGGTGCAGGACCCTCCCGACTTAGCCGAACGGCCCTGAGGACGAGGAGCTACTTCGCTGCTCCTTTCCAGGGAATGGGGTCGACTGGGAGCTGACACGAGCGCATCACACGGACACACGCATGCATGGGGCGCATCGACGCGGCTGATGACACGGGCTGCAAGACAACAAGGTGGCGTTATCAACACAGTTGCAAACCTTTTCTTGTCCCTTCCTGGCTTTCGGACTCCTCACCCACTGCCGCCCTCCGCTGCAGGCCCACGGTCCGTTGCCCCTCTCCTCCGTCACGCCAACAACGGGTTCATTGTGACGCAGGCCGCCCCCACCCAAACCTTTCAAACCCAGGCCCGCTGCGGTCCTGGGGTTTGTTGCCCCTCTCCGCCGTCACCCCGACAACGGGTTCATTGTGACGCAGGCCGTCCCCCGCCGAAACCTTGCAAACCCAGGCCCGCTGCGAGCCTGGGGACCGTTGCCCCTCTCCGCTGTCACCCCGACAACGGGTTCATTGTGACACAGGTCGCCCCCGCCCAGACCTTGCAAACGGACGCCTGCTGCGGGCCCTGGGTCCGTTGCCCCTCTCCGCCGTCACCCCGACAACGGTTTCATTGTGACGCAGGCCGTCCCCCGCCCAAACCTTGCAAACCCAGGCCTGCTATGGGCCCGGGGTCTTTTGCCCGTCTCCACCGTCACCCCGACAACGGGTTCATTGTGACGCAGGCCCGCCCCCGACAAAACCTTGCAAACCCAGGCCTGCTGCGGGCCTGGGGTTTGTTGCCCCCCCTCCTCCGTCACCCCGACATCGGCTTCCTTGGGCAGTACCTGATCGCAGTACCTGATTGGGTGCAGGACCCTCCCGACTTAGCCGAACGGCCCTGAGGACGAGGAGCTACTTCGCTGCTCCTTTCCAGGGAATGGGGTCGACTGGGAGCTGACACGAGCGCATCACACGGACACACGCATGCATGGGGCGCATCGACGCGGCTGATGACACGGGCTGCAAGACAACAAGGTGGCGTTATCAACACAGTTGCAAACCTTTTCTTGTCCCTTCCTGGCTTTCGGACTCCTCACCCACTGCCGCCCTCCGCTGCAGGCCCACGGTCCGTTGCCCCTCTCCTCCGTCACCCCAACAATGGGTTCATTGTGACGCAGGCCGCCCCCACCCAAACCTTTCAAACCCAGGCCCGCTGCGGTCCTGGGGTTTGTTGCCCCTCTCCGCCGTCACCCCCGACAACGGGTTCATTGTGACGCAGGCCGTCCCCCGCCGAAACCTTGCAAACCCCGGCCCGCTGCGAGCCTGGGGACCGTTGCCCCTCTCCGCTGTCACCCCGACAACGGGTTCATTGTGACACAGGTCGCCCCCGCCCAGACCTTGCAAACGGACGCCTGCTGCGGGCCCTGGGTCCGTTGCCCCTCTCCACCGTCACCCCCGACAACGGGTTCATTGTGACGCAGGCCGCCCCTGACCAAACCTTGAAAACCCAGGCCTGCTGCGGGCCTGGGGACCGTTGCCCCTCTCCGCTGTCACCCCGACAACGGGTTCATTGTGACGCAGGCCGCCCCTGACCAAACCTTGAAAACCCAGGCCCGGTGCGGGCCCGGGGTTTTGTTCCCCTCTCCGCCGTCACCCCGACAACGACTTCCCTGTGACGCAGGCCGTCCCCTGCCCAAACCTTGAAAACCCAGGCCTGCTATGGGCCCGGGGTCCGTTGCCCCTCTCCACCGTCACCCCGACAACGGGTTCATTGTCACGCAGGTCCCCCCCGACAAAACCTTGCAAACCCAGGCCTGCTGCGGGCCCGGGGTTTGTTGCCCCCCTCCTCCGTCACCCCGACACCCGGCTTCCTTGGGCAGTACCTGATCGCAGTACCTGATTGGGTGCAGGACCCTCCCGACTTAGCCGAACGGCCCTGAGGACGAGGAGCTACTTCGCTGCTCTTTTCCAGGGAATGGGGTCGACTGGGAGCCGACACGAGCGCATCACACGGACACACGCAGGCATGGGGCGCATCGACGCGGCCGATGACGCGGGCTGCAAGACAACAAGGTGGCGTTATCAACACAGTTGCAAACCTTTTCTTGTCCCTTCCTGGCTTTCGGACTCCTCACCCACTGCCGCCCTCCGCTGCAGGCCCACGGTCCATTGCCCCTCTCCTCCGTCACCCCAACAACGGGTTCATTGTGATGCAGGCCGCCCCCGCCCAAACCTTGCAAGCCCAGGACTGCTGCGGGCCTGGGGTTTGTTGCCCCTCTCCTCCGTCACCCCGACAACGGGTTCATTGTGACGCAGGCCGTCCCCGCCCAAACCTTGCAAATGCAGGACTGCTGCAGGCCCGGGGTTTTTTTCCCCTCTCCGCCGTCACCCCGACAACGGGTTCATTGTGACGTAGGCCGCCCCCGCCCAAGTTTAGCAAACGCACGGCTGCTGCAGGCCGTGGGTCCGTTGTCCATCTCCGCCGTCACCCTGAAAACGGCTTCCTTGTGATGCAGGTCGCCCCCGACCAAACCTTGCAAACCCAGGCCCGCTGCAGGCCCGGGGTCCATTGCCCCTCTCTGCCGCCACCCCGACAACGGCTTCCTTGTGACCCAGGCTGCCGCCGCCCAAACCCTGCAAACCCAGGCCTGCTGCGGGCCCGGGATCCGTTTCCCCTCTCCGTCGTCACCCTGAAAACGGATTCATTGTGACGCAGGCCGTTCCCCGCCGAAACCCTGCAACCCGAGGGCCGCTGAGGGCCCGGCTTATGTTATCCCGTCTCCGCCGTCATGCCGACAACGCGTTCATTGTGATGCAGGCCGTCCCTCCACTCACGCTGCACCCCGTGACCTGCTGCGATCCTAGCTGCCGTTACCCTGTCTCCACCCTCATGCCCTCAACAGGTACATTGCGATGCAGGTTGCCCCCGCCCAAAGCCCGCACCCCGTGGCCCGCAGCGAGCCCGGCCGCCATTACCCCATCTCCACTGTCACCCTGGCAACAGGTCCATTGTGACACAGGTTTCCCCTATGAGCCCAGCCGCCGTTCTTTGTCTCCACCGCACCTCCCCCCATCCCCCCGACAACCCCACATACTATTCACTGTGATATAGGCTATTCCCCTCCCCGCCCCAGCCCTGCACCCTGTGGCTTGCTGCAAACCCGGCCGCCATTAATCCCTCTCCACCGTCACCCCGATAAAAGGTTCATTGTGACACATGCTGCCTATTGGAGCCTGGCTGCCCTTCCCTGTCTCCGCCGCGCCCACCCCCTCCCCAAACCCCACCGCCCCCCCACCCCGTGCCTCAACCCCCCCCCCCGCCCGCCAGCCTCCCTTCTCTGCCCCACCCCTCCTCGTCGGCCTCGCACACGGTTCACTGTGACACAGGAACACACACACCCCCCCACCCCCCCCCCCCCGATTCCTGGACCGTGTGGCTTGCTTCCTTGCCCAGCCGCCCCTACGGGAAGTTGAAGCGGGGAGACTTTAGGACCCAGCGCCGTCTCTGTCTCCTCACTCCTGTCCCTGCCCACCGTTGCCGGCTTTGCCACTGCCGCGGGGAGACTTTAGGACCCAGCGGCGTCTCTGTCTCCTCACTCCTGTCCCTGCCCACCGTTGCCGGCTTTGCCACCGCCGCGGGGAGACTTTAGGACCCAGCGGCGTCTCTTCCTGTTTCCCAGCCGCGCGGCAGAAGGGAGTCCTGGCGCCGTGCAGTCTCGACCCCGGGCTCCCGGGGCACAAGCCCGTGCTCCTGCCCCGACTCCCGCGTTTCTTTCTCAGTCAGTCACTCGCCCTGCTGCAGTCCTGCCTGCCGCCCGCCCCCCCTTGTACTCCACCTGCTGCCACGAGTTGAAAAACAAACGAACGCTGAGCCGGGGGTGGGGGTGGGGGTGGGGGTGTGTGTGGGGGGGGAAGGGATAAAAGCCCAAAACCCCCAAAACTCTCTCAACTGACCTAAACAGAAATCTTTGTCAAAAGGGAAACCATCTCTTCTTCAGCCTACCTTTCCACCAGACTCCGGCTCGCCGACCGCCCTGTTGCCTTCCCTTGTGCCAGACCACCCCCCCTCCTTTCCCCTGCCGCTGCTGGCGCCACAAATGAGCCCGTGACCCTTGGCTAGGCGGGAAATGCCGCCCACTCCTCCCTGAAGGAGGATCCAGCTACCTCTCTGCGCCTTCCCCCGCCCCCCCTCCTCGGGGGCGCCAGACAGACTGCTTGGAGAGGAGAAGCACCTGACCTCCTCAGGGCGGGAGAGAGAGGAAGGGGGGGGGGGGTGGGCGGGGGGGGTGGTGCTCGCGCGCTTATCTGTGTGTATGTCTGTTTGGGGGGGGAAGCATGTATGTCTGAGTTGGCACCTGCAGACACATTTACAGCTGGTCAACGTATTTTATTCCCGGGAAATGAAGAAATAAATTCAAGCCGGAAAATAAAATTCCAAAAAAAACAACGGTAAAAAGTTTGGGGGGGGGGGGGAGGAGAAGGAGTAGGGGGAGGAGAAGGAAGAAAAGAAAAGGAAAAATAAACCCTCGAGGCGCGGACTTGGCAGTGGGGCACCCCATCCGGAAGCAGAGACTCCTAACTCTCGAAAAAGTTGGGGTACGGGGTGAAAAGGTGCGTGGAAAGGTTGGTTTTACGCACAACCAGCTACAGCGGGTGCCACCAGGTGTCCACGGCTGCGAAAGTGTCGCCAGGTCTACCCGGCTCCGCAGCGCCACCCGGTCTCCCGGGCTCCGGCATTGTAGCCAGGTCTACCTGGCTCCGCAACGCCACCCGGCCTCCCGGGCTCTGGCGGTGTTCGCCAGGCCTACCGTGCTCCGCAGCGCCACCCGGTCTCCCGGGCTCCGGCGGTGTTTGCCCGGTCTACCCGGCTCCGCAGAACCACCCGATCTCCCTTTCCCCGCTCCGGCGGTGTTTGCCAGGCCTACCCGGCTCCGCGGCGCCACCCGGCCTCTCCGGCTCTGGCGGTGTTTGCACGGTCTACCCGGCTCCGATGAACCACCCGGTCCCCCTTCCCCGCTCCGGCGGTGCCGCCGGGCGTACCCGGCTCCGCAGCGCCACCCGGCCTCCCGGGCTCCGGCGGTGTTAGCCCGGTCTACCCGGCTCCGCAGAACCACCCGGTCCCCCCTTCCCTGCTCCGGCGGTGCCGCCAGGCCTTCCCGGCTCCGCAGCGCCACCCTGCCCCTCCGGCTCCGGCGGTGTTTGCCCGGTCTACCCTGCTCCGCAGAACCTCCCGGTCCCCCATTCCCCGCTCCGGCGGTGCCGCCAGGCCTTCCCGGCTCCGCAGCGCCACCCTGCCCCTCCGGCTCCGGCGGTGTTTGCCCGGTCTACCCGGCTCCGCAGAACCTCCCGGTCCCCATTCCCCGCTCCGGCGGTGCCGCCAGGCCTACCCGGCTCCGCAGCGCCACCCGGCCTCTCCGGCTCTGGCGGTGTTGGCCCGGTCTACCCCGCTCCGCAGAACCACCTGGTCTCCCTTCACGGCTCCGGCGGTGCCGCCAGGCCTTCCCGGCTCCGCAGCGCCCACCCTGCCCCTCCGGCTCCGGCGGTGTTTGCCCGGTCTACCCGGCTCCGCAGAACCTCCCGGTCCCCATTCCCCGCTCCGGCGGTGCCGCCAGGCCTTCCCGGCTCCGCAGCGCCACCCTGCCCCTCCGGCTCCGGCGGTGTTTGCCCGGTCTACCCGGCTCCGCAGAACCTCCCGGTCCCCATTCCCCGCTCCGGCGGTGCCGCCAGGCCTTCCCGGCTCCGCAGCGCCACCCTGCCCCTCCGGCTCCGGCGGTGTTTGCCCGGTCTACCCGGCTCCGCAGAACCTCCCGGTCCCCATTCCCCGCTCCGGCGGTGCCGCCAGGCCTACCCGGCTCCGCAGCGCCACCCGGCCTCTCCGGCTCTGGCGGTGTTGGCCCGGTCTACCCCGCTCCGCAGAACCACCTGGTCTCCCTTCACGGCTCCGGCGGTGCCGCCAGGCCTTCCCGGCTCCGCAGCGCCACCCTGCCCCTCCGGCTCCGGCGGTGTTTGCCCGGTCTACCCGGCTCCGCAGAACCTCCCGGTCCCCATTCCCCGCTCCGGCGGTGCCGCCAGGCCTACCCGGCTCCGCAGCGCCACCCGGCCTCTCCGGCTCTGGCGGTGTTGGCCCGGTCTACCCCGCTCCGCAGAACCACCTGGTCTCCCTTCACGGCTCCGGCGGTGCCGCCAGGCCTTCCCGGCTCCGCAGCGCCACCCGGCCTCCCGGGCTCCGGTGGTGTTAGCCCGGTCTACCCGGCTCCGCAGAACCACCCGGTCCTCCTTCCCCGCTCCGGCGGTGCCGCCAGGCCCACTCGGCTCTGCAGCTCCACCCGGCCTCTCCGGCTCTGGCGGTGTTGGCCCGGTCTACCCCGCTCCGCAGAACCACCTGGTCTCCCCGGCTCCGGCGGTGCCGCCAGGCCTACCCGGCTCCGCAGCGCCACCGTCTCCCGAGCTCTGGCGGTGTTGGCCAGCTCTTCCCGTATGCGCAGCACCACCCATTTTCTCTTTTCCGGTTCGGCGGTACCACCAGGCCTCCCCTTCTCCGGAGCGCTACCACCCGTTCTCCCTTTACGGCTCCGGCGGTGTCGCCAGGCCTACCCGGCTCTGCAGCGCCACCCGGCCTCCTGGGCTCCGGCGGTGTTAGCCAGGTCTACCGGGTTCCGTAGCGCCACCCGGTCACCCGTTCCCGCTCCTGCGGTGTAGCCAGGTCTACCCGTCTCCGCAGCGCCACCCGGTCTTGCGGTCTCCGTCGCTGTTGGTCAGGTCTACCCGTCTCCGCAGCGCCACCCGGTCTCCCGCGTTGTTTGCCAGGTCTACCCTGCTCCGCAGCGCCACCCGGTTTCCTCCTCGCTCTGGCGGAGCCGCCGTGCCTTCCCGGCTCCGAGATGCCGCCGGGTCTATTTATTTGCTCCGCCAGGTCCACCCTGCTCTGCATCGTTTCGCGGTCTACCCGGCACTGGCATGACGAGCCTTACGGACCTTCGGGGTAGACCTGTGCTCCCTGCGGCTGCCTTGGTGTTTTCGAAGGGGTCGCTGTTTCGCGGTGCCTCCAGTTGCGTCATCGTAGAAAGCGGCAGCAGTACAGCGCCACCCCGGTAAAGTCCATAGTCGCTCTCTTGAAAGCGAAACCGGGCGTGGACTTAGTTTTACATACTATAGGGGCGAGCGGTGACTCGCGCTTGCAGCTCAGCTCGTGAGCGGCTGCAATGCCCGCGGCGCGGCCGGTGTTAAGTGGGGCGCTGGTCGGCCGTTGAGGTGGCTCTTGTCCCGGTGGTGGCTCAAATTGCCTGCTTGCTCGGCACGGTTGCTCTCTCGCGCTGGTATGCCAAACCCCCACCCCAGCACAGTCGAGAGACCCGGGGAAAGTTGGAGAACGGTCGCAACCGCTGTCCGTTGCATGCCTGGCACCGGTGTTGAGGGTTTGGCTTGAAGCCGAGTTCACCCCGGGCAGAGCTTGATGCTTGGTGGCGGTCGCCAGGCACTCGAACGCTGTGGGGGGGAGACTAGCCTGCCCAGTGGCTTTTCTCTCTCCCTTCTCCTCCGTTGGGTCCCTTGGGATGACCCCGCTGATTTTGGGCAAAAAGGTGAACCAGGACGAGAATTTGCCCCCCCCCGATGGTGTCCAGCCTCCCGTGGCTGCCGCCAGCTCCTTTGAGGGTCTGATCCAAGAGGGAATGGAATGTTGGCGGTGAGGTGGCGTCGCCTCATCCTTCTTTTCACCCCCACCCCCGGCCTTAAGCTGGGGACGCCTGCGAAGCGGGCAAGAGTAACACACACAGGGGCTGCCGCTCCCGGCGGTTGGCCAGTCCAATGCAGATGAACTCCGGGGGTTGAGAGTCTCGAGCCTGCTCCCGTGGCTTTTGCTGGCTCTCCCCCCCTAGAACGCGTTTTTCTTTCCGGCCTTAAGCTGGAGCCCTGTCCCCCCCTGCACGTCGGGGGGCAGAGCCGGTGCAGCTGCCCGCTGTCATTGGCGGTGAGCTTGAGTCGTGCAGGCGGCCGTAGAGTCTCGAGCCTGCTTCGGCTTTCTCTGGCCTCCCATGCCGCGAGAGCCCGATGACCAACGGGCGAGGTGTCAGCGGTGCCACCTTGCCTTCTTCCCGGGGGTTTGGCCATGCGTGGGCGGCCCGTGGTGTCTGGCTTGCTCTGGTCTCCCTGGTTGATGTTGGAGGGCTTGGTGTGAAAAAGGAGGTCTTGCACCGTCACGGTCGAGGGAGCGGCACCTCGTCCTTTTTTTTTTTCCTCCGGCCTTAAGCTTGGAGCCCCCCCCGTGCTTTTTTTAGAGGGGGAATCCCGAAAGCGTTTTTTGAGTGGTCCCAGTGGGCTGGCAGCTCAACGCGCAGGGGCCCTGGAGGGTGTCGAGACTCTCCAGAGGCTTGCACCTCGCGTGAGATACGGGTTTTTTGTGTCGGTCTATTTTTTTCCGTTTCCTTCCTCCGGGGTAAGTGGTTCCCCGTGGGGCCAGGTAAAAGCCCGGTGGTTGCCGGTGCTCTCGAACGCTTAAAAAGACCCTCGATGGCAGGAGTCAAGCCTTGCCGCGGCTTCTCCTCTGGCCTTGTCGACCCTCGCTTAAAGGGAACCGTTGTCTTGGGGGCGGGTGGATGGCGGCGCCTCCCGCTCCCCCCTTCCTACTGATCCAGACCTACAGGCAGCGCCCTCTGAGGCGTTCTCTGGGCATGTCGGAGAGTCTCCGCGGCGGGCCGGCTGGTGCCGGTGTTCAGGCTGCTGGAGCACCTCTTGCAGACATTGCCTTTGTTCTCGCTCGCACGCAGAGCCCCGCGTCTGCCGTCTTCACTCTCCCCCGGGGGTGCTGGCGGTCAGGTGCGCGTTGTGGCTGTTGTTGTCCCAGGAACCGTGGCCGCGGGGGCCGTTGCTTTTCCTGTCTTTCCCTTCCCCACCTGATCGATGAGGCACTTCGGGTCGCGTCGGAGAGGGCCCCCGGCGGGCCGGCTTCTGCTGTGCTCCCCGTCACAAGGGAGTCACGGTCGGGGTCCGGTGTTCAGGCAGGGCGGTCTCCTTTCCAATTCGCTTCCCGTTTCATGCTGGAGGTGTTGTCTTGCAGTCCCCTGAGCCGTAGGGGGCCGCGGTGACGGGCGGGTAGCGTCGGCGGTCGGGGCGCGTGCCTCTCTGCGTCGCCCCATCCGAATCTGCCCCCCTCGTGCTTCGACGGGGTTCCTCGGGCTTTACCGACTCGGGCTGTGTGACGGCCGCGTGGCCCCGCGAGCCCTCAGGTGTCCTCAAACACGCGAGGTGTCGGTGCTGGCCTCGGTCCGTGTATCCCGTGGGTGCCGGCCACAAGCAGCGCTTGGGCGGTGGGGCGGCCGAGCCAACTTTGCAACTGGGGTAAGAAAGCGCGGGCGGCAGGGAGGCGTCTCCCACCGTCGCGGCTTGTTGGTTCCTTGTGGGCTTCTCGTGCCGCACCGCTGCCTGCTGCAGAGTGAGTCGCCCCAGCAAGGGAGCTCGGTGGCGGGGTCGTGCCCGCCTCAGCGGGTCGCTGTCTCCTCTAGCACATCCGATTGCTCCCACGGCAGGGAGGGAAAGGGGGATGAGTGGGGGGGTCCGTCTCCCCCCCCCACCGCCACCACGATCACGGCCTCGGGGGCGGGTCAGCCCCGGGTCGGCCC
>NC_084786.1:2168116-2180616 GCF_028858725.1 Colius striatus
TGGCGACAGCCCCGCCGCTATCAGCTGCCGGAGGGGTGGGAAGACCTGGCGAAAGACCCGCCGCAGTGCTTTGCCGGAGGCGTAGACCTGGCGACAGCTCCGCCGCTTTTTTTTTTTTTTTTTTCCCCCGCCTACGAGGGGCAAGACCTGACAGCCCAGCCGCCACGTTCTTTCCGATGGGTAGACCTGGCGACGACCTTGCCGCTATGATTTGCCGGCGGGGATGACCTGGCCGAAACCGAACCCCCGCTCCCCCCCCGCTTCCCCCCCCCCCCCCCCCCCCCCCCCCGCCGATTTGCCAGGGAACGTAGACGTGGCGGAAGCCCCGCCGCTTATGGGGTTTTTTTTCCGCCTACGAGGGGGTAGACCTGGCGACGACCTTGCCGCTATGATTTGCCAGCGGGGTAGACCTGGCCGAAACCGAACTCTTCTTTCCCCCCCAACCTCCCCCCCTCGCCGATTTGCCAGGGAGGGTGGACCTGGCGACAGCCCCGCCGCTATGATGTTCCCGAGGGGTAGACCTGGCAGCCCAGGCCGCCGCGTTCTTTCGGAGTGGTAGACCTGGCGACGATCTTGCCGCTATGTTGTTACCGGCGGGGTAGACCTGGCCGAACCCGAACCCCCCGCCCCCCCCTTCCCCCCCCCCCCCTTCCCCCCCCACCCCTCCGCCGATTTGCCAGGGTAGGTAGACCTGGCGGTAGCCCCGCCGCTTTTGGGGTGTTTTTTTTTAGTTTTTTTAATTTTTTTTATTTTTTTTTTCCCCCCGCCGACGAGGGGGTAGACCTGGCAGCCCGGACGCCACGTTCTTTCGGAGGGGTAGACCTGGCGACGACCTTGCCGCTATGATTTCCGGCGGGGTAGACCTGGCCGCAACCTCACCCCCCTTCTCCCTCCCCCCGCGCCCCCCCCGCGCCCCCCCGCCGATTTGCCAGGGAGGGTGGACCTGGCGACAGCCCCGCCGCTATGTTTTTAATCATCACACACGCGCAAATTAAAACTCCTGGCCCTGGAAATGACTTCCGCCGATGTGTGTGTCCATTGAGCGTTGATTGCTCTTAGCGTAGCAACAAACTGTAATACATGAATTAAAACTGAATGAAGAGGATTCATCCCAATTCGATTCTTAACTCAAAGGTAGTTAGCTAGTGGGGTTTTTTGTTTTGGTTTTTTTTTTTTTTTTTTTTTTTTTTTTTACTCATAAACAAATGAACTTCATCAGCTAATTGTCTAGTGACAATGAATTAACTAAGTAACGAATTCATAGATAACCATTTAGCTTACCTCGTCGAGGATGCCGCCTGGCCGCAGAATCTTCCGAGCAAACAAAAACACGCGCATGCCGCTTGCACCCCGTTCCTCTTTTCTTATTGTTCCTTTGCAAACAGACGCCTGCTGCGGGCCCTGGGTCCGTTGCCCCTCTCCGCCGTCACCCCGACAACGGGTTCATTGTGACGCAGGCCGTCCCCCGCCGAAACCTTGCAAACCCAGGCCCGCTGCGAGCCTGGGGACCGTTGCCCCTCTCCGCCGTCACCCCGACAACGGGTTCATTGTGACACAGGTCGCCCCCGCCCAGACCTTGCAAACGGACGCCTGCTGCGGGCCCTGGGTCCGTTGCCCCTCTCCGCCGTCACACCGACAACGGGTTCATTGTGACGCAGGCCGCCCCTGACCAAACCTTGCAAACCCAGGCCTGCTGCGGGCCTGGGGACCGTTGCCCCTCTCCGCTGTCACCCCGACAACGGGTTCATTGTGACGCAGGCCGCCCCTGACCAAACCTTGAAAACCCAGGCCCGGTGCGGGCCCGGGGTTTTGTTCCCCTCTCCGCCGTCACCCCGACAACGGCTTCCTTGTGACGCAGGCCGTCCCCCGCCCAAACCTTGCAAACCCAGGCCTGCTGCGGGCCCTGGGTCCGTTGCCCCTCTCCGCCGTCACCCCGACAACAGGTTCATTGTGACGCAGGCCGCCCCCGACAAAACCTTGCAAACCCAGGCCTGCTGCGGGCCTGGGGTTTGTTGCCCCCCTCCTCCGTCACCCCGACACCGGCTTCCTTGGGCAGTACCTGATCGCAGTACCTGATTGGGTGCAGGACCCTCCCGACTTAGCCGAACGGCCCTGAGGACGAGGAGCTACTTCGCTGCTCCTTTCCAGGGAATGGGGTCGACTGGGAGCCGACACGAGCGCATCACACGGACACACGCAGGCATGGGGCGCATCGACGCAGCCGGTGACGCGGGCTGCAAGACAACAAGGCGGCGTTATCAACACAGTTGCAAACCTTTTCTTGTCCCTTCCTGGCTTTCGGACTCCTCACCCACTGCCGCCCTCCGCTGCAGGCCCACGGTCCGTTGTCCCTCTCCTCCGTCACCCCGACAACGGGTTCATTGTGACACAGGTCGCCCCCGCCCAGACCTTGCAAACGGACGCCTGCTGCGGGCCCTGGGTCCGTTGCCCCTCTCCGCCGTCACCCCGACAACGGGTTCATTGTGACGCAGGCCGCCCCTGACCAAACCTTGAAAACCCAGGCCCGGTGCGGGCCCGGGGTTTTGTTCCCCTCTCCGCCGTCACCCCGACAACGGCTTCCTTGTGACGCAGGCCGTCCCCCGCCCAAACCTTGCAAACCCAGGCCTGCTGCGGGCCCTGGGTCCGTTGCCCCTCTCCGCCGTCACCCCGACAACAGGTTCATTGTGACGCAGGCCGCCCCTGACCAAACCTTGAAAACCCAGGCCTGCTGCGGGCCCGGGGTCCGTTGCCCCTCTCCGCCGTCACCCCGACAACGGGTTCATTGTGACGCAGGCCGTCCCCCGCCGAAACCTTGGAAACCCAGGCCTGCTGCGGGCCCTGGGTCCGTTGCCCCTCTCTGTCGTCACCCCGACAACGACTTCCCTGTGACGCAGGCCGCCCCCTGACCAAACCTTGCAAACCCAGGCCTGCTGCGGGCCCGGGGTTTTGTTCCCCTCTCCGCCGTCACCCCGACAACGACTTCCCTGTGACGCAGGCCGCCCCTGACCAAACCTCGAAAACCCAGGCCTGCTGCGGGCCCTGGGTCCGTTGCCCCTCTCCGCCGTCACCCCGACAACGGGTTCATTGTGACGCAGGCCGCCCCCCGCCCAAACCTTGCAAACCCAGGCCTGCTATGGGCCCGGGGTCTTTTGCCCGTCTCCACCGTCACCCCGACAACGGGTTCATTGTGACGCAGGCCCGCCCCCGACAAAACCTTGCAAACCCAGGCCTGCTGCGGGCCTGGGGTTTGTTGCCCCCCTCCTCCGTCACCCCGACATCGGCTTCCTTGGGCAGTACCTGATCGCAGTACCTGATTGGGTGCAGGACCCTCCCGACTTAGCCGAACGGCCCTGAGGACGAGGAGCTACTTCGCTGCTCCTTTCCAGGGAATGGGGTCGACTGGGAGCTGACACGAGCGCATCACACGGACACACGCATGCATGGGGCGCATCGACGCGGCTGATGACACGGGCTGCAAGACAACAAGGTGGCGTTATCAACACAGTTGCAAACCTTTTCTTGTCCCTTCCTGGCTTTCGGACTCCTCACCCACTGCCGCCCTCCGCTGCAGGCCCACGGTCCGTTGCCCCTCTCCTCCGTCACCCCAACAACGGGTTCATTGTGACGCAGGCCGCCCCCACCCAAACCTTTCAAACCCAGGCCCGCTGCGGTCCTGGGGTTTGTTGCCCCTCTCCGCCGTCACCCCGACAACGGGTTCATTGTGACGCAGGCCGTCCCCCGCCGAAACCTTGCAAACCCAGGCCCGCTGCGAGCCTGGGGACCGTTGCCCCTCTCCGCTGTCACCCCGACAACGGGTTCATTGTGACACAGGTCGCCCCCCGCCCAGACCTTGCAAACGGACGCCTGCTGCGGGCCCTGGGTCCGTTGCCCCTCTCCGCCGTCACCCCGACAACGGTTTCATTGTGACGCAGGCCGTCCCCCGCCCAAACCTTGCAAACCCAGGCCTGCTATGGGCCCGGGGTCTTTTGCCCGTCTCCACCGTCACCCCGACAACGGGTTCATTGTGACGCAGGCCCCCCCCCGACAAAACCTTGCAAACCCAGGCCTGCTGCGGGCCCTGGGTCCGTTGCCCCTCTCCGCCCTCACCCCGACAACGGGTTCATTGTGACGCAGGCCGCCCCTGACCAAACCTTGAAAACCCAGGCCTGCTGCGAGCCCTGGGTCCGTTGCCCCTCTCCGCCGTCACCCCGACAACGGGTTCATTGTGACGCAGGCCGCCCCCCGCCGAAACCTTGGAAACCCAGGCCTGCTGCGGGCCCTGGGTCCGTTGCCCCTCTCTGTCGTCACCCCGACAACGACTTCCCTGTGACGCAGGCCGCCCCCTGACCAAACCTTGCAAACCCAGGCCTGCTGCGGGCCCGGGGTTTTGTTCCCCTCTCCGCCGTCACCCCCGACAACGACTTCCCTGTGACGCAGGCCGTCCCCCGCCAAAACCTTGAAAACTCAGGCCTGCTATGGGCCCGGGGTCTCTTGCCCCTCTCCACCGTCACCCCGACAACGGGTTCATTGCGACGCAGGCCGCCCCTGACCAAACCTCGAAAACCCAGGCCTGCTGCGGGCCCTGGGTCCGTTGCCCCTCTCCGCCGTCACCCCGACAACGGGTTCATTGTGACGCAGGCCGCCCCCCGCCCAAACCTTGCAAACCCAGGCCTGCTATGGGCCCGGGGTCTTTTGCCCGTCTCCACCGTCACCCCGACAACGGGTTCATTGTGACGCAGGCCCGCCCCCGACAAAACCTTGCAAACCCAGGCCTGCTGCGGGCCTGGGGTTTGTTGCCCCCCTCCTCCGTCACCCCGACATCGGCTTCCTTGGGCAGTACCTGATCGCAGTACCTGATTGGGTGCAGGACCCTCCCGACTTAGTCGAACGGCCCTGAGGACGAGGAGCTACTTCGCTGCTCCTTTCCAGGGAATGGGGTCGACTGGGAGCTGACACGAGCGCATCACACGGACACACGCATGCATGGGGCGCATCGACGCGGCTGATGACACGGGCTGCAAGACAACAAGGTGGCGTTATCAACACAGTTGCAAACCTTTTCTTGTCCCTTCCTGGCTTTCGGACTCCTCACCCACTGCCGCCCTCCGCTGCAGGCCCACGGTCCGTTGCCCCTCTCCTCCGTCACGCCAACAACGGGTTCATTGTGACGCAGGCCGCCCCCACCCAAACCTTTCAAACCCAGGCCCGCTGCGGTCCTGGGGTTTGTTGCCCCTCTCCGCCGTCACCCCGACAACGGGTTCATTGTGACGCAGGCCGTCCCCCGCCGAAACCTTGCAAACCCAGGCCCGCTGCGAGCCTGGGGACCGTTGCCCCTCTCCGCTGTCACCCCGACAACGGGTTCATTGTGACACAGGTCGCCCCCGCCCAGACCTTGCAAACGGACGCCTGCTGCGGGCCCTGGGTCCGTTGCCCCTCTCCGCCGTCACCCCGACAACGGTTTCATTGTGACGCAGGCCGTCCCCCGCCCAAACCTTGCAAACCCAGGCCTGCTATGGGCCCGGGGTCTTTTGCCCGTCTCCACCGTCACCCCGACAACGGGTTCATTGTGACGCAGGCCCGCCCCCGACAAAACCTTGCAAACCCAGGCCTGCTGCGGGCCTGGGGTTTGTTGCCCCCCTCCTCCGTCACCCCGACATCGGCTTCCTTGGGCAGTACCTGATCGCAGTACCTGATTGGGTGCAGGACCCTCCCGACTTAGCCGAACGGCCCTGAGGACGAGGAGCTACTTCGCTGCTCCTTTCCAGGGAATGGGGTCGACTGGGAGCTGACACGAGCGCATCACACGGACACACGCATGCATGGGGCGCATCGACGCGGCTGATGACACGGGCTGCAAGACAACAAGGTGGCGTTATCAACACAGTTGCAAACCTTTTCTTGTCCCTTCCTGGCTTTCGGACTCCTCACCCACTGCCGCCCTCCGCTGCAGGCCCACGGTCCGTTGCCCCTCTCCTCCGTCACCCCAACAATGGGTTCATTGTGACGCAGGCCGCCCCCACCCAAACCTTTCAAACCCAGGCCCGCTGCGGTCCTGGGGTTTGTTGCCCCTCTCCGCCGTCACCCCGACAACGGGTTCATTGTGACGCAGGCCGTCCCCCGCCGAAACCTTGCAAACCCCGGCCCGCTGCGAGCCTGGGGACCGTTGCCCCTCTCCGCTGTCACCCCGACAACGGGTTCATTGTGACACAGGTCGCCCCCGCCCAGACCTTGCAAACGGACGCCTGCTGCGGGCCCTGGGTCCGTTGCCCCTCTCCGCCGTCACCCCGACAACGGGTTCATTGTGACGCAGGCCGCCCCTGACCAAACCTTGAAAACCCAGGCCCGGTGCGGGCCCGGGGTTTTGTTCCCCTCTCCGCCGTCACCCCGACAACGACTTCCCTGTGACGCAGGCCGTCCCCTGCCCAAACCTTGAAAACCCAGGCCTGCTATGGGCCCGGGGTCCGTTGCCCCTCTCCACCGTCACCCCGACAACGGGTTCATTGTCACGCAGGTCCCCCCCGACAAAACCTTGCAAACCCAGGCCTGCTGCGGGCCCGGGGTTTGTTGCCCCCCTCCTCCGTCACCCCGACACCGGCTTCCTTGGGCAGTACCTGATCGCAGTACCTGATTGGGTGCAGGACCCTCCCGACTTAGCCGAACGGCCCTGAGGACGAGGAGCTACTTCGCTGCTCTTTTCCAGGGAATGGGGTCGACTGGGAGCCGACACGAGCGCATCACACGGACACACGCAGGCATGGGGCGCATCGACGCGGCCGATGACGCGGGCTGCAAGACAACAAGGTGGCGTTATCAACACAGTTGCAAACCTTTTCTTGTCCCTTCCTGGCTTTCGGACTCCTCACCCACTGCCGCCCTCCGCTGCAGGCCCACGGTCCATTGCCCCTCTCCTCCGTCACCCCAACAACGGGTTCATTGTGATGCAGGCCGCCCCCGCCCAAACCTTGCAAGCCCAGGACTGCTGCGGGCCTGGGGTTTGTTGCCCCTCTCCTCCGTCACCCCGACAACGGGTTCATTGTGACGCAGGCCGTCCCCGCCCAAACCTTGCAAATGCAGGACTGCTGCAGGCCCGGGGTTTTTTTCCCCTCTCCGCCGTCACCCCGACAACGGGTTCATTGTGACGTAGGCCGCCCCCGCCCAAGTTTAGCAAACGCACGGCTGCTGCAGGCCGTGGGTCCGTTGTCCATCTCCGCCGTCACCCTGAAAACGGCTTCCTTGTGATGCAGGTCGCCCCCGACCAAACCTTGCAAACCCAGGCCCGCTGCAGGCCCGGGGTCCATTGCCCCTCTCTGCCGCCACCCCGACAACGGCTTCCTTGTGACCCAGGCTGCCGCCGCCCAAACCCTGCAAACCCAGGCCTGCTGCGGGCCCGGGATCCGTTTCCCCTCTCCGTCGTCACCCTGAAAACGGATTCATTGTGACGCAGGCCGTTCCCCGCCGAAACCCTGCAACCCGAGGGCCGCTGAGGGCCCGGCTTATGTTATCCCGTCTCCGCCGTCATGCCGACAACGCGTTCATTGTGATGCAGGCCGTCCCTCCACTCACGCTGCACCCCGTGACCTGCTGCGATCCTAGCTGCCGTTACCCTGTCTCCACCCTCATGCCCTCAACAGGTACATTGCGATGCAGGTTGCCCCCGCCCAAAGCCCGCACCCCGTGGCCCGCAGCGAGCCCGGCCGCCATTACCCCATCTCCACTGTCACCCTGGCAACAGGTCCATTGTGACACAGGTTTCCCCTATGAGCCCAGCCGCCGTTCTTTGTCTCCACCGCACCTCCCCCCATCCCCCCGACAACCCCACATACTATTCACTGTGATATAGGCTATTCCCCTCCCCGCCCCAGCCCTGCACCCTGTGGCTTGCTGCAAACCCGGCCGCCATTAATCCCTCTCCACCGTCACCCCGATAAAAGGTTCATTGTGACACATGCTGCCTATTGGAGCCTGGCTGCCCTTCCCTGTCTCCGCCGCGCCCACCCCCTCCCCAAACCCCACCGCCCCCCCACCCCGTGCCTCAACCCCCCCCCCCGCCCGCCAGCCTCCCTTCTCTGCCCCACCCCTCCTCGTCGGCCTCGCACACGGTTCACTGTGACACAGGAACACACACACCCCCCCACCCCCCCCCCCCGATTCCTGGACCGTGTGGCTTGCTTCCTTGCCCAGCCGCCCCTACGGGAAGTTGAAGCGGGGAGACTTTAGGACCCAGCGCCGTCTCTGTCTCCTCACTCCTGTCCCTGCCCACCGTTGCCGGCTTTGCCACTGCCGCGGGGAGACTTTAGGACCCAGCGGCGTCTCTGTCTCCTCACTCCTGTCCCTGCCCACCGTTGCCGGCTTTGCCACCGCCGCGGGGAGACTTTAGGACCCAGCGGCGTCTCTTCCTGTTTCCCAGCCGCGCGGCAGAAGGGAGTCCTGGCGCCGTGCAGTCTCGACCCCGGGCTCCCGGGGCACAAGCCCGTGCTCCTGCCCCGACTCCCGCGTTTCTTTCTCAGTCAGTCACTCGCCCTGCTGCAGTCCTGCCTGCCGCCCGCCCCCCCTTGTACTCCACCTGCTGCCACGAGTTGAAAAACAAACGAACGCTGAGCCGGGGGTGGGGGTGGGGGTGGGGGTGTGTGTGGGGGGGGAAGGGATAAAAGCCCAAAACCCCCAAAACTCTCTCAACTGACCTAAACAGAAATCTTTGTCAAAAGGGAAACCATCTCTTCTTCAGCCTACCTTTCCACCAGACTCCGGCTCGCCGACCGCCCTGTTGCCTTCCCTTGTGCCAGACCACCCCCCTCCTTTCCCCTGCCGCTGCTGGCGCCACAAATGAGCCCGTGACCCTTGGCTAGGCGGGAAATGCCGCCCACTCCTCCCTGAAGGAGGATCCAGCTACCTCTCTGCGCCTTCCCCCGCCCCCCCTCCTCGGGGGCGCCAGACAGACTGCTTGGAGAGGAGAAGCACCTGACCTCCTCAGGGCGGGAGAGAGAGGAAGGGGGGGGGGGGTGGGCGGGGGGGGTGGTGCTCGCGCGCTTATCTGTGTGTATGTCTGTTTGGGGGGGGAAGCATGTATGTCTGAGTTGGCACCTGCAGACACATTTACAGCTGGTCAACGTATTTTATTCCCGGGAAATGAAGAAATAAATTCAAGCCGGAAAATAAAATTCCAAAAAAAACAACGGTAAAAAGTTTGGGGGGGGGGGGAGGAGAAGGAGTAGGGGGAGGAGAAGGAAGAAAAGAAAAGGAAAAATAAACCCTCGAGGCGCGGACTTGGCAGTGGGGCACCCCATCCGGAAGCAGAGACTCCTAACTCTCGAAAAAGTTGGGGTACGGGGTGAAAAGGTGCGTGGAAAGGTTGGTTTTACGCACAACCAGCTACAGCGGGTGCCACCAGGTGTCCACGGCTGCGAAAGTGTCGCCAGGTCTACCCGGCTCCGCAGCGCCACCCGGTCTCCCGGGCTCCGGCATTGTAGCCAGGTCTACCTGGCTCCGCAACGCCACCCGGCCTCCCGGGCTCTGGCGGTGTTCGCCAGGCCTACCGTGCTCCGCAGCGCCACCCGGTCTCCCGGGCTCCGGCGGTGTTTGCCCGGTCTACCCGGCTCCGCAGAACCACCCGATCTCCCTTTCCCCGCTCCGGCGGTGTTTGCCAGGCCTACCCGGCTCCGCGGCGCCACCCGGCCTCTCCGGCTCTGGCGGTGTTTGCACGGTCTACCCGGCTCCGATGAACCACCCGGTCCCCCTTCCCCGCTCCGGCGGTGCCGCCGGGCGTACCCGGCTCCGCAGCGCCACCCGGCCTCCCGGGCTCCGGCGGTGTTAGCCCGGTCTACCCGGCTCCGCAGAACCACCCGGTCCCCCTTCCCTGCTCCGGCGGTGCCGCCAGGCCTTCCCGGCTCCGCAGCGCCACCCTGCCCCTCCGGCTCCGGCGGTGTTTGCCCGGTCTACCCTGCTCCGCAGAACCTCCCGGTCCCCATTCCCCGCTCCGGCGGTGCCGCCAGGCCTTCCCGGCTCCGCAGCGCCACCCTGCCCCTCCGGCTCCGGCGGTGTTTGCCCGGTCTACCCGGCTCCGCAGAACCTCCCGGTCCCCATTCCCCGCTCCGGCGGTGCCGCCAGGCCTACCCGGCTCCGCAGCGCCACCCGGCCTCTCCGGCTCTGGCGGTGTTGGCCCGGTCTACCCCGCTCCGCAGAACCACCTGGTCTCCCTTCACGGCTCCGGCGGTGCCGCCAGGCCTTCCCGGCTCCGCAGCGCCACCCTGCCCCTCCGGCTCCGGCGGTGTTTGCCCGGTCTACCCGGCTCCGCAGAACCTCCCGGTCCCCATTCCCCGCTCCGGCGGTGCCGCCAGGCCTTCCCGGCTCCGCAGCGCCACCCTGCCCCTCCGGCTCCGGCGGTGTTTGCCCGGTCTACCCGGCTCCGCAGAACCTCCCGGTCCCCATTCCCCGCTCCGGCGGTGCCGCCAGGCCTTCCCGGCTCCGCAGCGCCACCCTGCCCCTCCGGCTCCGGCGGTGTTTGCCCGGTCTACCCGGCTCCGCAGAACCTCCCGGTCCCCATTCCCCGCTCCGGCGGTGCCGCCAGGCCTACCCGGCTCCGCAGCGCCACCCGGCCTCTCCGGCTCTGGCGGTGTTGGCCCGGTCTACCCCGCTCCGCAGAACCACCTGGTCTCCCTTCACGGCTCCGGCGGTGCCGCCAGGCCTTCCCGGCTCCGCAGCGCCACCCTGCCCCTCCGGCTCCGGCGGTGTTTGCCCGGTCTACCCGGCTCCGCAGAACCTCCCGGTCCCCATTCCCCGCTCCGGCGGTGCCGCCAGGCCTACCCGGCTCCGCAGCGCCACCCGGCCTCTCCGGCTCTGGCGGTGTTGGCCCGGTCTACCCCGCTCCGCAGAACCACCTGGTCTCCCTTCACGGCTCCGGCGGTGCCGCCAGGCCTTCCCGGCTCCGCAGCGCCACCCGGCCTCCCGGGCTCCGGTGGTGTTAGCCCGGTCTACCCGGCTCCGCAGAACCACCCGGTCCTCCTTCCCCGCTCCGGCGGTGCCGCCAGGCCCACTCGGCTCTGCAGCTCCACCCGGCCTCTCCGGCTCTGGCGGTGTTGGCCCGGTCTACCCCGCTCCGCAGAACCACCTGGTCTCCCCGGCTCCGGCGGTGCCGCCAGGCCTACCCGGCTCCGCAGCGCCACCGTCTCCCGAGCTCTGGCGGTGTTGGCCAGCTCTTCCCGTATGCGCAGCACCACCCATTTTCTCTTTTCCGGTTCGGCGGTACCACCAGGCCTCCCCTTCTCCGGAGCGCTACCACCCGTTCTCCCTTTACGGCTCCGGCGGTGTCGCCAGGCCTACCCGGCTCTGCAGCGCCACCCGGCCTCCTGGGCTCCGGCGGTGTTAGCCAGGTCTACCGGGTTCCGTAGCGCCACCCGGTCACCCGTTCCCGCTCCTGCGGTGTAGCCAGGTCTACCCGTCTCCGCAGCGCCACCCGGTCTTGCGGTCTCCGTCGCTGTTGGTCAGGTCTACCCGTCTCCGCAGCGCCACCCGGTCTCCCGCGTTGTTTGCCAGGTCTACCCTGCTCCGCAGCGCCACCCGGTTTCCTCCTCGCTCTGGCGGAGCCGCCGTGCCTTCCCGGCTCCGAGATGCCGCCGGGTCTATTTATTTGCTCCGCCAGGTCCACCCTGCTCTGCATCGTTTCGCGGTCTACCCGGCACTGGCATGACGAGCCTTACGGACCTTCGGGGTAGACCTGTGCTCCCTGCGGCTGCCTTGGTGTTTTCGAAGGGGTCGCTGTTTCGCGGTGCCTCCAGTTGCGTCATCGTAGAAAGCGGCAGCAGTACAGCGCCACCCCGGTAAAGTCCATAGTCGCTCTCTTGAAAGCGAAACCGGGCGTGGACTTAGTTTTACATACTATAGGGGCGAGCGGTGACTCGCGCTTGCAGCTCAGCTCGTGAGCGGCTGCAATGCCCGCGGCGCGGCCGGTGTTAAGTGGGGCGCTGGTCGGCCGTTGAGGTGGCTCTTGTCCCGGTGGTGGCTCAAATTGCCTGCTTGCTCGGCACGGTTGCTCTCTCGCGCTGGTATGCCAAACCCCCACCCCAGCACAGTCGAGAGACCCGGGGAAAGTTGGAGAACGGTCGCAACCGCTGTCCGTTGCATGCCTGGCACCGGTGTTGAGGGTTTGGCTTGAAGCCGAGTTCACCCCGGGCAGAGCTTGATGCTTGGTGGCGGTCGCCAGGCACTCGAACGCTGTGGGGGGGAGACTAGCCTGCCCAGTGGCTTTTCTCTCTCCCTTCTCCTCCGTTGGGTCCCTTGGGATGACCCCGCTGATTTTGGGCAAAAAGGTGAACCAGGACGAGAATTTGCCCCCCCCCGATGGTGTCCAGCCTCCCGTGGCTGCCGCCAGCTCCTTTGAGGGTCTGATCCAAGAGGGAATGGAATGTTGGCGGTGAGGTGGCGTCGCCTCATCCTTCTTTTCACCCCCACCCCCGGCCTTAAGCTGGGGACGCCTGCGAAGCGGGCAAGAGTAACACACACAGGGG